>NC_092159.1:11756403-11803903 GCF_045791955.1 Oncorhynchus clarkii lewisi
TTCATTGCACAAAGGAATAACCTCAACCAAATTCCAAAGACTGGTGACATCCATTGGAAGCGGTAGGAACTGAAAACCAGTTCCTAAGAAATATAGTTTTCCAAAGAGAACTCACTGAACAGACAGAGACCTAAAAAAAAGAACAATCTGAACGGTTAGTCCTCGGGGTTTTGCCTGCTACATAAGTTCTGTTATACTCACAGACATGATTCAAACAGTTTTAGAAACTTCAGAGTGTTTTCTATCTAAATCTGAATAATATGCATATCTTATATTCTTGGCATGAGTAGCAGGAAGTTGAAATGAAAATTCTGCCCCCTAGCCCCAAGAGGTTTTAACACTTTAGAGTACTTTACAAAATACAACTCCATCATCATAAAAAGTAATGGATTATTATATGCAATGACCTACCAACATCCTTGGCCAGCGCTAGGCCTTGTGGGTAGGTGATGGGGGCCAGTTTCTTCTCTTTGAGCTTCTCGATGGTCTCCTTCTCGTCCCTCAGATCCAGCTTAGTACCCACTAGGATGATTGGGGTTGACGGGCAGTGGTGACGCACCTCTGGGTACCACTAAAGAAAGAGAGAGAGAGGGAGAGGGTGGGGGAGGAGGACGAGGAGAGAGAGAAATGGAGAGAGAAATATTTTATTATCTACTCTTAGCCACCAGTTATCCTCACCTCTGGATACCACTGTAGAGAGAGAGAGAGAGAGAGAGAGAGAGAGAGAGAGAGAGAGAGAGAGAGAGAGAGACAGAGAGAGACAGAGAGACTGAGAGAGACTGTCATGTATCCCTCCAGAACTGTCATAACACACCTGGCCGGTATTCCATTTGATTAGTAATTGTATAAGTGTGCCCTTTGTTCACCATTGTCCTGTTGGTTATTGTTCCCATGTCCATTGGCCATGTGAGTACCTGTGCTCTGTTGTTCTGGCCTTCGTGCCGCGTGTATTGCGCAGATGATTATGGGTCTCGTCCTGTGTGGAATCATTTTGTGCTTGTGTTTGGTACACTGTGTCCTATGATAAATATACTTACTGTATGTAGGTACACTGTCCTATGATAAATATACTTACTGTATGTAGGTACACTGTCCTATGATACATATACTGTATGTAGGTACACTGTGTCCTATGATAAATATACTGTATGTGGGTACACTGTGTCCTATGATAAATATACTGTATGTAGGTACACTGTGTCCTATGATAAATATACTGTATGTGGGTACACTGTGTCCTATGATAAATATACTGTATGTGGGTACACTGTGTCCTATGATAAATATACTGTATGTGGGTACACTGTGTCCTATGATAAATATACTGTATGTGGGTACACTGTCCTATGATAAATATACTGTATGTGGGTACACTGTGTCCTATGATAAATATACTGTATGTAGGTACACTGTGTCCTATGATAAATATACTGTATGTGGGTACACACACACACAAACACATTTGAGCATACGGATAGAAACTCAACACAAAGAGGAAGCATCATTCCATCATGTTGTGACCCATAGCAACACTCTGTGATAATCTAGTATCTGCATAGAACAACATTTGCGGTAGAGGGACCCGGTCGTCATGGCGACAACAGTAAAACAGCAAGGAGAAACAGAAAACGCAGAAATACTTTTGGCATTGGATGGAGAAGAGAGTGAAGGGGCAACAGAATTAACATGAGTGGATTGTGTAATGTGGGCTAGCTATTGGGAAAAATCCTTACAAACAAGACTAGATATGTCTTAAAAGCCAGATCCAAATGGAGTGTTGTGAAGAGTCTCTTCAGATGAGAAGAGACTAAAAGGCTGTGGATTCTACTCAATAGAATGTGTGTGTGTGTCATTGTGACATCACTGCTACTCTATCTGTGCGACACATAGTCTCATTCAATTAAAACTACGCATATGCACTACACCAAGTATGGACTATCTACATGTACCCTGACTTGGACTCCACCTGTGACCGCTGCCAAGGAGAACCAGCCACTTTACTGCCCAGGTTCTAGTCGTGTCCCATGATCAAACCATACCGGTTACATATAGTCCATACTCTGTCAGATGTTTGGGGATGACCAGGGAACTCTGCCCCCTAGAGGTTCTCCTCACCTTAACTCCAGCCGTGACAAGGTTATGAACAACATAGTGTGATGTTGTTGCATGTGTTACCGTGCTGGTCAGATGGTTCCTCTTACTGGAACAACTGTAGTGCTCCATCACACACTACATCAGGTCTGTCAACTCATTTTGACCCTGGGGTCTCAATCGCTCCTCCACGAGGGCCAGAGGGAGGGCCACGCTGAAAATCGGTAACATTTAATCATCGTCAACATTTGGAAAAAATAGTCCTCTATCCATCGTTTAGGAATTTTCGATGTTCCCTATCTTTCTAGCTTTAATTTTGATTATTATTAGCGAGATGGACACAGTCAAGAAACAGACCTCTTTTACACTACTTGGGAAGTCTGTTATACTTAGACTGAACTAGTATGTCCTTTGGGAGGAAACATCATTGTTGATTGGTAACAAAGACCCAGGTGTTGCTACACCTCCGTTGTTACATGAAATAAATGTGTTCTGATGTCTTTGTCTCATATTACCACTGATTTATTTATACTTTCCTTAAATCAGACAAACATTTTGAGGGGCATTTGTTTTGAGGGGCAGGACATGGGTTGGGTGGGTTACTTTCTAAATGTAATCCATTACAGTTACTAGTTACCTGTCCAAAACTGTCATCAGTAGCGTAACTTTTGGAATACTCAAAACTCAGAAACGTAATCTGAATACTTTCACGCGTTTGGTGTCATCATAGTGGTCTCTGACTGGACAGACTCACTCAGCTGGTACAAACTTAAACTTCAACGTTTTTTAATGCTGATTTGAATGTCACGGAGAAAACATAAAGGTTTCATCAATTATTTTGTCACAAACATCCTTTCTGATTTTCGGCCTGGGAGTGGGTCTCTTGGGAGGGGGTGGAGCGGCCTGGGAGTGCGTCTCTGGGGAGGGGGTAGAGTAGCCTGGGAGTGCGTCTCTGGGGAGGGGGTGGAGCAGCCTGGGAGTGGGTCTCTTGGGAGGGCGTGGAGCGGCCTGGGAGTGGGTCTCTGGGGAGGGGGTGGAGCAGCCTGGGAGTGGGTCTCTGGGGAGAGGGTAGAGTAGCCTGGGAGTGGATCTCTGGGAGGGAGGGGGGAGGGGGTGGAGCGCAGGAGTAGGTCTCTGGGGAGGGGGTAGAGTAGCCTGGGAGTGGGTCTCTAGGGAGGGGGTAGAGTAGCCTGGGAGTGGGTCTCTAGGGAGGGGGTAGAGTAGCCTGGGAGTGGGTCTCTAGGGAGGGGGTAGAGTAGCCTGGGAGTGGGTCTCTAGGGAGGGGATAGAGTAGCCTGGGTGTGGGTCTAGAGGGGGTGAAGAGGCCTCACTTCATTGTTGTCATATGACATAATTATGTGTTAATGATTATGTGTTAATGTCTTTGTATTTGAACACTACAGAACTCCTGTGTTAAAATAAATAAACAACTTTTGTTTAATATTATAATTATTTTCTAAACATTGGCTTTGTGTGGTGGGGCTGCCTGGCCCTCTCCCGGGGGACCCATCCCCGTGTGGCCCTGACCCAATGCACCTGACATCTAATAGATATTTAACACCTTCATCGTCTGGTTGGGAGACGGAGCGGGGGCATGTTAGGTGGGGTCTCCAGGGGAGGGGTGGGCTTCCTCACTATGGAGGCCAATGCTTACTATCAATATGTTCATAGTTTATCGCAGTATGAAAGAAGTCCTATTTGAGAATTTATGTCACACCACCACCCTCTCTCCACCTGAAGAAGGAAATGATAGTTTTGTTATGTTACATCATTAAAGCTACAATCCTTAATCGAAACAATAAAAAAACGCCCCTGTTTCGCTAAAAAGCTACGGTAAGGGGCTATTCTCAAATTCATAGACAGAGCTAAGGATGCAAGGACTGGCCATCCGTGATATCAAATGTATCATTTTAAACATGTTTTGAGGCTATACAGTATTAGTTTACACTTCAGTAGAACAAGCTTATATTTTGGGTTCGACAGTTAAAGCTCCTGAGGCATTAATAAGGTATATTCTTCAAGAATCAATAGCTACATATTAGTCATTTATAAGTCCAAAAATGGATGCAGCAACTAAGGATTCTAGCTTTAATAAGTGAAAACTAATAAAAGAAGAATTCATATCTCAAATAAAAATATCAAGGTCCTTGTTCCCAAGTGATGACGGCTGTTGTTTTGTGTGTGTCGCGTTTCACACCCACGCTGAATAGACTTTGTAGACATAATGAAAAGATCTTGAAAATAATAATGAAAAGATGTTTAAATATATCCAAAGCGCTTTCACTGGAGTAGAGGTGTGTGACGGAGGAGAGAGTAGGCTTGACACAGTAGGAGCAAACAGTCCCTCTGACAGTGTGGGGACACACCGCCATCTAGTGGTCAATAGTAGGACATGCACTTTGAATCCTCACTGACATTTCCTTTAGGGCTCAATTCAATTCACCTCCATACAGCTTTATGTTTTATGGAACTTAATTCAACTTCGGTTCAGTCAATTCTGCAGGCTGAATATTCAATTACCAATTAACATGTTGAAAAGACTTTATGGAAAATAATTGGGAAATTTCAATGAATGAATGATTGAATTTTACAACGCCAACCCTGAATGTGATAGATACAGGTAGAATCTAGAGAGGATCACCTTGGCTCTGACGTTCTCGTAGGAGGCTGGGCTCACCAGAGAGAAACAGATGAGGAACACATCCTGAGAGAGAAAGTGAGAGAGAGAGAGAAAGAGAGAGAGAGAGAGAGAGAGGGAGAGAGAGAGAGAGAGAGAGAGAGAGAGAGAGAGGAGAGAGAGAGAGAGAGAGAGGAGATAGAGAGAGATCAAGCTCTATGCATTAGACTCAATTAGGTTTGTGTGTGTGTGTGTGTGTAAATGATATATAAATGTGTGTGTGTGTGTATATTATATATACATGTTTGTGTGTGTGTGTATATTATATATAAATAAATGTGTGCTTGTGTATATTATATATAAATGTGTATGTATGTGCTTGTATGTACCGTCTGTGGGTAGGACAGTGGTCTCAGTCTGTCATAGTCCTCCTGTCCTGCTGTATCCCAGAGACCCAGGTTGACTGGCTTACTGTCCACCATCACATTGGCTGAGTAGTTATCAAAGCTGAGGGAGAGAACACACACACTTTTCTAGTGTACTGTACATATCAAGTGTGTGTGTGTGTGTGTGTGTGTGTACGTGTGTGTGTGTGTGTGTGTGTGTGTGTGTGTGTGTGTGTGTGTGTGTGTGTGTGTGTGTGTGTGTGTGTGTGTGTGTGTGTGTGTACTGTACATATGTGTGTGTGTGTGTGTGTGTGTGTGTGTGTGTGTGTGTGTGTGTGTGTGTGTGTGTGTGTGTGTGTGCGTGTGTGCGTGTGTGTGTGTGTACTGTACATATTGTGTGTGTGTGTGTGTGTGTATGTGTGTGTGTGTGTGTGTGTGTGTGTGTGTGTGTGTGTGTACTGTACATATTGTGTGTGTGTGTGTGTGTGTGTGTGTGTGTGTGTGTGTGTGTGCGTGTGTGCGTGTGTGTGTGAGTACTGTACATATTGTGTGTGTGTGTGTGTGTATGTGTATGTGTGTGTGTGTGTGTGTGTGTGTGTGTGTGTGTGTGTGTGTGTGTGTGTGTGTACTCACACAGTAGGGATATATTCTCCAGGGAAAGCGTTGGTTGTGTAGCTGATGAGAAGACATGTTTTCCCCACAGCTCTGAAACACACAGGGAAAATACACATCAACGTTTAAACAGCTCTGAAACACACAGGGAAAATACACATCAACGTTTTCAATAGGACTCAATGGTCATTTAAACAGCTATAACCTTAACCATTAGTGGTGGAAATGCAACATCCCACTGTGAAAACACTGGTTGAATCAACGTTGTTTTCATGTCATTTCAGGGAAAAAAGACGTAGTGACATTGAATCAACGTACAAAACTGATTGAATTTGCAAAAAGTCGTCAACTTTTAACCTGAATCCAATGACAGGATGACATTTTTGTTGATTTCATGTTGAGTTCACGTTAGTTGATAACTCAACCAAATGTAAATCCAAACTAGACGTTGAAATGACGTCTGTGCCCAATGGGTTCCCTACACCGTTTCAACACATGAAATAGACAATGAAAACATTGAAGCATTTTCAAGGCTCTGTTCCATATCCACCAGCTCAATCAAAGAACTCCAGTCTGAACAAAGGAAGCTGGGTTTGGCCATAAACAACAAGTAAGCATAGTTCAAGGTGAATCAACCAATCACATTCCACTACCCCAACGTGTCCTGTCAAGTCTCAACTTCCTCAACATCATGACTTGGGTTAGAACTACATCAGGGTGTTGAGTAATACGTGAACTATCATCTTCCTCTATGGCGGACATCTTGTTTTTCCACTGAACCGTTGTTGAAGAAGACGCAGCATGGCCTTCTAGTATGATGACTACAGGTCTCTATCTCTCAGTCTATCTTCTTCCTCTACGGCGGACATCTTGTTTTTCCACTGAACCGTTGTTGAAGAAGACGCAGCATGGCCTTCTAGTATGATGACTACAGGTCTCTATCTCTCAGTCTATCTTCTTCCTCATTGGAAACAACCTGCTTCTTCATCACATTAGATATGAGAAAATAAACAAACACAAATACTCTGTCATTTTTCAGTTTGTTTTGTACTCAATATTTCCATTTGTCTCATTTTTACAAACACTCATATCCAGCGTGCTACTCACAGAGGTCACAGAGGTTGACAAGGGCTCATAACCACGGCAACCAGAGTAGGTCACATGGTTTACAGGAAGCCAGCTTGTGTTTTAGAGAGTGATGAGTCTGTCTGGGTTTTACCATAACCTCCTTCCTCCTTCACCAAAAACACTTGTTTAAGAGACAGAGGCTGGAGACAATGTCTGCATGTTATTTGGCATATTACCAAACAGATAATCGTGATAAACATACAACACTGTAATATATGAGATAATGTTACAAGCAGGGGGCTTGTGTAAATGATGCTGACAAAATGTGCCAATGGGAACCGGGCCTGTATTCACAAAGCATCTCAGACAAGGCGTGCTGATCTAGGATCAGGTCCCCCATGTCTCGTTCTTTATGATCTCAAAGCCTAAACTGATTCTAGATCAGCACTCCTACTCTGAGACACTTTGTGAACACGAGCCCTGATTAAAACTGTCAGTCAGGCAGCACTGAAAAACAGGAAATAGATCCTTTTTGGTATTTATCTCACATTCCCCAGGTTCCATGTAGAACCCTTTCCACAGAGTGTTCTATATGGAACCCATGATCTCCCTCCCCCCTTCTCTCTTACCACCCATTCCTTTACAATCACCTGTTTAGGTGTATCATCTATTGAATGATAACCTGTGAAGTGAACTCACTGATTAGTGTACACTGAAAACAGGTTGTTTACACTCTCCATGTCCCAAATGGCACCCTATTCCCTACTTAGTGCACTACTTTTGACCAGCACCCCATCGGGAATAGGGTGTAATTTGGTACACAGACAATAACTGTTTGGACACTGATGTCCCCTCATCTTTGTATAGCTGATGGACTTCACGACACAATGAATATGACAACAACAACACTCCCCTCTCTGTAAGGACATGTTCCCCTCTCCTAACAATATGACCTCTACCTCATCATCTCTCAGTGTCCTAGTAAACCAGGTCTGATCGGACATCTTGGGGTCCAGTGTTTTAACATACCTCACAGTTCCATGAATTCACAGACAACGTCAAGAATGAGAACATAAATGGGGGCCTCCATACAAACTGTAGATGAAAATCCTGACTTTTGTCACTGACCCACCAAACAAACTGTAGATGAAAATCCTGACTTTTGTCACTGACCCACCAAACAAACTGTAGATGAAAATCCTGTCTTTTGTCACTGACCCACCAAACAAACTGTAGATGAAAATCCTGTCTTTTGTCACTGACCCACCAAACAAACTGTGCGTGACATCACACACCTTTGAGTTGCAAAACACGACCTTGAACATGTCAGACAAGTGAACTGAAATCAAGCTGTATACACTATAGATAGGACGACTGGTCCATGTGTTATGACCATCAATAACAGAGATAGATTTACCAACCACTCTATTCTATTCTATTATATTATGAGCCAATCAAATCACTCCTTCATGATGTGTGTATTTACCTTGTTTCAGCTGCTCTGAACAACACATGTTGTGCTTCCCAAATGGCACTCTATTCCTTATATAGTGCCTTCCTGTTGAACAAGGCCCAGGGGCTCTGGTGAAAAGTAGTGCACTACATAGGGAATTAGGTGCCATTTGGGACACTGTCCCAGTGATCCTCTTACATGGCAGCATTTTAAATGCATGTCCTGGCGTGTACTATACAGCTGCTATGACTGTGTTGGTTTCTCCTATCCACAACCACGACTGTCCCATGTTACACAGTGCTCTATTCTGCCATACGAGTCCATTGAAGTTGGCTTTGGGGTTCAGATTCAATAGAGCTGGATGAAAGATAGTAGTTGTCTGTTAGTCAACTAATGATGAACTAGGTAATGAGTCGTAGGGAACTGCACTAACTGTGGAAGCTATTTTAACTCTATATCTTTGGATACACCTGATTAGTGGCGTCAACACACCTCTGGGTCTCTCAACAGACTCATGTTCATAATCTGTTACATGATTTGTGAATGGAAATATCTGTACACGTATTTCTGTAGATGTAAAACGAGAACAGAAAGAGAAGCACTTGAAGTCACCCAGGACAGAGAAAGTGAAGACATCAACAAGCATCCACTCTTGGCTTCACATACTGAGAGGTCAATACAACTCCTATAGGGTTCGATCGCTCATTGAACCAATGACTAAATCACAGCACTAAGATATCATGTGATAAAATAAAATGAAAAACACTTACCCATCTCCCACAACAACACATTTGATAGCCTGCATCCTGCTTAGCTTCAGTCAGCTCCCGCTTCTCTCTGTGCAACAGTCTGTCAGAGTTTCAGACAGAGAGAAAATAACTGCAACTCAATGCCTCATGCAACAGCAGGAAGTTGCTACAGCACTCACCTCTCTCTCTCTCTCTCTCTCTCTCTCTCTCCCTCTCAATTACTGAGTAATCTCTCTCTCTCTCTGTCTCTCTCTCTCTCCCTTTCAATTACTGAGTATACTCTCTCTCTCTCTCTCTCTCTCTCTCTCTCTTGATTACTGAGTGATCTCTCTCTCTCTCTGTCTCTCTCTCTCAATTACTGAGTATACTCTCTCTCTCTCTCTCTCTCTCTCTCTCTCTCTCTCTCTCTCTTGATTGCTGAGTGATCTCTCTCTCTCTTCCCCCTCTCTCTCTCTCTATATATATATATTATTTGAGTAATCTCTCTCTCTCTTCCTCTCTCTCTCCCTCTCAATTACTGAGTAATCTCTCAATTCAATTCAATTCTGCTTTATTGGCATGAAGTAACAATGTACATATTGCAGAAGCTTCTTTTGGATATTTACAATATAAAAATAAATAAAAATGAGAATCAATATTGTCAACGGGACAACAGTAACAACAATAACCAAGGGTCAAAATAACCCTACCTTCAGCAATAACCAAGGGTCAAAATAACCCTACCTTCAACAATAACAATAAGCATACAGTAGAGTACATGTGCAGGTTGATTGGTCTGTCAAACACTGTCCCTCATCTTATGGCAGGCAGCAATGTAGTGCGCTGCCAACCCACAGCTCTCTGCGTCCTCCCCCAACAGGATGGGTAGCCTACTCTCATCAGAGAGGTCTTTGAGACCTTGAATAAGGATTTCAAATTTAGGAAAATGACACTCTCTAATTGTTTTATATTTTTGACATCAATGGCAAGGCTGTGCTCACTGAGCCTGTACTTTGTCAAGGTTTTTCTAAGGTTTTGATCAGTAACCATGGTCAAATATTTAGCCACGGTGTACTGTCGATTTAGGGCCAGATAGCACTGCATTTTGCTTTGTGCTTGTGTTTGTGTTTCCCAATAAGCAATGTAGTTTTGTTTTGACTGTGTTGTAATTTGGTTTATCCTGATTGATTGGATGTTCTGGTCCTGAGGCTTCAGTGTGTTAGTAGAACAGGTTTGTGAACTCAGGACCAGCTGGATGAGGGAACTCTTTTCTTTCTTTTCTCAGCTCTTGGCATTGCAGGGATCGGTCTCTCTCTCTTCCTCTCTCTGCCTCTCTCTCTCTCTCTCTCGATTACTGAGTGATCTCTCTCTATCGATCACTGAGTGATCTCTCGCTTTCTCTTCTCCTCTCTCTCTCTTTCTTCCTATCTCTCGCTCTCTCTCTCTCTCCCTATCGCCGTCTCTCTCTCTGTCTCTCTTTCTCTCTCTCTTTCACTGTTGCAGCATGCACAAACACACATACACAGACCCCCCCCCACACACACACACAAACATCAAAGATAGCCTGCCATCACACATTGAAATGCAAGATATGTTTGAAATATACATCATACATTTATATACAAATATACAAATACATTATAATCATCATCATCTTCATCGTCACTGACTCTTTCAATGAAAATAAGTTGCTCATCTATAAATAACTTTTGGGCCTTGTTGACTGAACTGTAATGGTAATGTAAAAACACTAGAGGGCGTTTTGGTGCCATTTATCAAGGAGGAACCGTTTTCTTTCCCTCAGTCTGTTTTTGGTTAATTCTGTTCAACGTGTCAAAAACCACTTCGTGAAAGTCTATTTATACATTACACAAAATACAATAGCCTACTCGTCATTTTGATTATAAAATTGGATTCGTTTTCAAGTAAACACTTTACTGTAAACTGTAACATAAATCTACATTGAGGCAGTTCTACATCATTGCGGATGTAGCAACTTCTGTTCTGACGACGTTGATTTTCACAAGTAGCCTCGAGCCTATAAAGTGACGGGAGAGAGAGGGTGTGTTGCAACAAGATAATCTTGACTGTCACTTTACATTATTGAGCTGTGGAGTTTGCATGGATGACACATTACTTTGTAATGTTTAAATACCTGCAGGTTATAGGGTCCGTAGGCTACCGAGTTTGACCGTTTCTCCTGTGTGCCAATGACCGATTGCCAAATGGGTAAGTTACCTTTTTTAAGTTGTTATTGCATTTTAATTCAGGGTCTAAAATGTTATTCTCACCTGTGAATAGAAGCTACCAAAAGTAATCATAGTGGTAGGCATTATTATCTTGAATTACCCTACCTGTTTTTAACATTATTGTAACAGATTTTCTACAAATGAATATAGGTTTTCATGGTCTTGCAAGAGGAACTATGTTCTTTCCTTCCTTTCCGCTGACATCCCTCCTGTTTCGAAACACTGTGAAGAATGATCATGACAGAAAGGGGAATGCTAACACCTTGATGAATGAACGACTACTTCATGCTCAGTTGTCATGACACCTAAAAGGATGGAGGACTTATTGTAGCCCGAGTGACAGTCTGTTTGTGGTATCATACCAAGTCCTTGTCACTCATTGCCATGCTATAGCCATGAGTTGACAAAAGCACAGACATGTCTGGGACCTGGCTTGTTTTATTATGTGTTACATAAATATAGCATCTCCAAACTTCATTTCCTTGAGATACAAAAAAGGTTATTATGTAGCTAAATTGCATTTCTTGTTAAAATGCATTGTAAATTATGACATAAATATGTCGTCCCAAAACTTAATTTGATGGAGTTACACAGATTATCTTGAAGCTAAATAGTATTTTGGTCATGTCAGTGTGTGAGTTTCGGGTCATATTACAGGCTGTATGAAGGCTGTAGAACAGAGAACTAGTGGTTATCTGTTTAACAGCAGTATAACAGCCCATATCTAACACTAACTAACCAAAACTGCTGCTTGTTGATATTTTTCTTTAACCTCTTAAGTTAGAGCCACCACCCTCCTCTGGTTCGCATGGATGCATGCCTACACACACACACACGCACGCACGCACGCACGCACGCACGCACGCACGCACGCACGCACACACACACACACACACACACACACACACACACACACACACACACACACACACACACACACACACACACACACACACACACACACACACGCTAGAAGCTCTTTGCAGTTGTTTTATGTTCCTCCTAATGCATTACTTTTCACAGCTTCACCAACACATAGAAAACACATGGTGTGTATGGATATCTAGCCTGCTATAACTGAACTGGGTAATATCACATTCACTATCGCATTAACACAGTAGCTCATGCATTTGCATACCACAAACAAAGTTAGGAGCCGAGAGCTCATCAGGTAGGAGTATAGACAGACAGTTGTGGGATGAAGGGTTGTGAAAGAGAGAGTGGAAACACAATGTGATGGGATACCTGTGTGCTGTATCTGAATGGCTTGTGGTGATGACTGGTATCGTTCCTATGAACGATACTAGTCATATTCTGGCCTTCTTCCTGTTAATTTGATGCTAAATCTCTCCTGTGGCCGGTTCAGTGGTTTGCCTGTAATGTGCTTTTCATTTGGTTAAGATTATCTTGCAGATGTACGTAACAGGGATCTGTTTTAACTGTAGGCCATCTGATGTACGTTACAGGGATCTGTTTTAACTGTAGGCCATCTGATGTACGTAACAGGGATTTGTTTTTAACTGTAGGCCATCTGATGAGATGTTGTGGACTTCTGGTGCTTTTGAACGGACGCTTCTTCCTCTTCCTCCTTCTCTTCTCCTCTCTCTTCTTTTAGTAATCTCGTTCTCTTCTCCCCTCCTCTTCCTCGATCTCCTTCTCTTCTCCTCTCTCCTCTTTGCCATCTCCTTCTCTTCTCCCCTGTCTTCAGATAATAACCCTCCTGTTGTCGTGTCTCCACTACAGTGTCTTCAGATAATAACCCTCCTGTTGTCGTGTCTCCACTACAGTGTCTTCAGATAATAACCCTCCTGTTGTCATGTCTCCACTACAGTATCTTCAGATAATAACCCTCCTGTTGTCATGTCTCCACTACAGTATCTTCAGATAATAACCCTCCTGTTGTCATGTCTCCACTACTGTGTCTTCAGATAATAACCCTCCTGTTGTCATGTCTCCACTACAGTATCTTCAGATAATAACCCTCCTGTTGTCATGTGTCAACTACAGTGTCTTCAGATAATAACCCTCCTGTTGTCATGTCTCCACTACTGTGTCTTCAGATAATAACCCCCCTGTTGTCGTGTCTCCACTACAGTGTCTTCAGATAATAACCCTCCTGTTGTCGTGTCTCCACTGCAGTGTCTTCAGATAATAACCCTCCTGTTGTCGTGTCTCCAGTACAGTGTCTTCAGATAATAACCCTCCTGTTGTCATGTCTCCACTACAGTGTCTTCAGATAATAACCCTCCTGTTGTCATGTCTCCACTACAGTGTCTTCAGATAATAACCCTCCTGTTGTCATGTCTCCACTACAGTGTCTTCAGATAATAACCCTCCTGTTGTCATGTCTCCACTACAGTGTCTTCAGATAATAACCCTCCTGTTGTCATGTCTCCACTACAGTGTCTTCAGATAATAACCCTCCTGTTGTCATGTCTCCACTACAGTGTCTTCAGATAATAATCCTCCTATTGTCATGTCTCCACTACAGTGTCTTCAGATAATAACCCTCCTGTTGTCATGTCTCCACTACAGTGTCTTCAGATAATAACCCTCCTGTTGTCATGTCTCCACTACAGTGTCTTCAGATAATAACTCTCCTGTTGTCGTGTCTCCACTACAGTGTCTTCAGATAATAACCCTCCTGTTGTCATGTCTCCACTACAGTGTCTTCAGATAATAACTCTCCTGTTGTCATGTCTCCACTACAGTGTCTTCAGATTTCACTGCAGATGAGAGGTTGGAGATTGAGAGCATGAAGATGCATAAGAGAGACCTGCTAGAGGACATCCAGGTAAACACACACACACACACACACACACACACACACACACACACACACACACACACACACACACACACACACACACACACACACACACACACACACACACAGGTCTATGGTCTATGAATCACCCTTGTCTGAACATCCTTTTCCAGAAGCTAAAGATGGAGATTGACAAAGTCATGGCGGAAGTTCAAGACTTTGAGTCTACAGAGGAGAAGTGAGTGGTCTTAAATCTTTTATCCTTCCTTAACCATTATCACTGTTCTTCTTTTTAACCATTAGGCTTGTGCATTCCCTATTCACCCCCTATTCATTCCCTATTCACCCCCTATTCATTCCCTATTCATTCCCTATTCACCCCCTATTCAGAGCCTGCTCACCACCTATTCATTCCCTATTCACCCCCTATTCATAGCCTGCTCACCCCCTATTCATTCCCTATTCACCCCCTATTCATAGCCTGCTCAACCCATATTCATTCCCTATTCACCCCCTATTCATAGCCTGCTCACCCCCTATTCATTCCCTATTCACCCCCTATTCATAGCCTGCTCACCCCCTATTCACCCCTTATTCATAGCCTGCTCAACCCCTATTCATTCCCTATTCACCCCCTATTCACAGCCTGCTCAACCCCTATTCATTCCCTATTCACCCTCTATTCATAACCTGCTCAACCCCTATTCATTCCCTATTCACCCCCTATTCACCCCTATTCATAGCCTGCTCAACCCCTATTCATTCCCTATTCACCCCCTATTCATAGCCTGCTCAACCCCTATTCATTCCCTATTCATCCCCTATTCATAGCCTGCTCACCCCCTATTCATTCCCTATTCACCCCATATTCATAGCCTGCTCACCCCCTATTCACCCCTTACTCATAGCCTGCTCAACCCCTATTCATTCCCTATTCACCCCCTATTCATAGCCTGCTCAACCCCTATTCAACCCCTATTCATAGCCTGCTCACCCCCTATTCATTCCCTATTCACCCCCTATTCATAGCCTGCTCACCCCCTATTCATTCCCTATTCACCCCCTATTCATAGCCTGCTCAACCCCTATTCATTCCATATTCACCCCCTATTCACCCCTACTCATAGCCTGCTCACCCCCTATTCATTCCCTATTCACCCTCTATTCATAGCCTGCTCAACCCCTATTCATTCCCTATTCACCCCCTATTCACCCCTACTCATAGCCTGCTCACCCCCTATTCATTCCCTATTCACCCTCTATTCATAGCCTGCTCAACCCCTATTCATTCCCTATTCACCCCCTATTCACCCCTACTCATAGCCTGCTCACCCCCTATTCATTCCCTATTCACCCTCTATTCATAGCCTGCTCACCCCCTATTCATTCCCTATTCACCCTCTATTCATAGCCTGCTCAACCCCTATTCATTCCCTACTCACCCCCTATTCATAGCCTGCTCAACCCCTATTCATTCTCTATTCACCCCCTATTCATAGCCTGCTCAACCCCTATTCATAGCCTGCTCACCCCCTATTCACCCCTTATTCATAGCCTGCTCAACCCCTATTCATTCCCTATTCACCCCTTATTCATAGCCTGCTCAACCCCTATTCATTCCCTATTCACCCCCTATTCATACCCTGCTCACCCCCTATTAATTCCCTATTCACCCTCTATTCATAGCCTGCTCAACCCCTATTAATTCCCTATTCACCCCATATTCATAGCCTGCTCAACCCCTATTCATTCCCTATTCACCCCCTATTCATTCCATATTCACCCCCTATTCATTCCCTATTCATTCCCTATTCACCCCCTATTCATAGCCTGCTCACCCCCTATTCATTCCCTATTCATTCCATATTCACCCCTATTCATTCCCTATTCACCCCCTATTCATAGCCTGCTCACCCCCTATTCATTCCCTATTCACCCCCTATTCATAGCCTGCTCACCCCCTATTCATTCCCTATTCACCCCCTATTCATAGCCTGCTCAACCCTTATTCATTCCCTACTCACCCCCTATTCATAGCCTGCTCAACCCCTATTCACCCCCTATTCAAAGCCTGCTCAACCCTTATTCATTCCCTATTCACCCCCTATTCATAGCCTGCTCAACCCCTATTCACCCCCTATTCAAAGCCTGCTCAACCCTTATTCATTCCCTATTCACCCCCTATTCATAGCCTGCTCAACCCCTATTCACCCCCTATTCATAGCCTGCTCAACCCCTATTCACCCCCTATTCATAGCCTGCTCAACCCTTATTCACCCCCTATTCATAGCCTGCTCAACCCTTATTCACCCCCTATTCATAGCCTGCTCAACCCCTATTCACCCCCTATTCATAGCCTGCTCAACCCCTATTCACCCCCTATTCATAGCCTGCTCAACCCTTATTCACCCCCTATTCATAGCCTGCTCAACCCTTATTCACCCCTTATTCATAGCCTGCTCAACCCCTATTCACCCCCTATTCATAGCCTGCTCAACCCTTATTCACCCCTATTCATAGCCTGCTCAACCCTTATTCACCCCCTATTCATAGCCTGCTCAACCCTTATTCACCCCCTATTCATAGCCTGCTCAACCCCTTATTCACCCCCTATTCATAGCCTGCTCAACCCTTATTCACCCCCTATTCACCCTCTATTCATAGCCTGCTCAACCCCTATTCATTCCCTACTCACCCCCTATTCATAGCCTGCTCAACCCCTATTCATTCTCTATTCACCCCCTATTCATAGCCTGCTCAACCCCTATTCATAGCCTGCTCACCCCCTATTCATTCCCTATTCACCCCCTATTCATAGCCTGCTCACCCCCTATTCACCCCTTATTCATAGCCTGCTCAACCCCTATTCATTCCCTATTCACCCCTTATTCATAGCCTGCTCAACCCCTATTCATTCCCTATTCACCCCCTATTCATACCCTGCTCACCCCCTATTCATTCCCTATTCACCCTCTATTCATAGCCTGCTCAACCCCTATTAATTCCCTATTCACCCCATATTCATAGCCTGCTCAACCCCTATTCATTCCCTATTCACCCCCTATTCATTCCATATTCACCCCCTATTCATTCCCTATTCATTCCCTATTCACCCCCTATTCATAGCCTGCTCACCCCCTATTCATTCCCTATTCATTCCATATTCACCCCTATTCATTCCCTATTCACCCCCTATTCATAGCCTGCTCACCCCCTATTCATTCCCTATTCACCCCCTATTCATAGCCTGCTCACCCCCTATTCATTCCCTATTCACCCCCTATTCATAGCCTGCTCAACCCTTATTCATTCCCTACTCACCCCCTATTCATAGCCTGCTCAACCCCTATTCACCCCCTATTCAAAGCCTGCTCAACCCTTATTCATTCCCTATTCACCCCCTATTCATAGCCTGCTCAACCCCTATTCACCCCCTATTCAAAGCCTGCTCAACCCTTATTCATTCCCTATTCACCCCCTATTCATAGCCTGCTCAACCCCTATTCACCCCCTATTCATAGCCTGCTCAACCCCTATTCACCCCCTATTCATAGCCTGCTCAACCCTTATTCACCCCCTATTCATAGCCTGCTCAACCCTTATTCACCCCCTATTCATAGCCTGCTCAACCCCTATTCATCCCCTATTCATAGCCTGCTCAACCCCTATTCACCCCCTATTCATAGCCTGCTCAACCCTTATTCACCCCCTATTCATAGCCTGCTCAACCCTTATTCACCCCTTATTCATAGCCTGCTCAACCCCTATTCACCCCCTATTCATAGCCTGCTCAACCCTTATTCACCCCCTATTCATAGCCTGCTCAACCCTTATTCACCCCCTATTCATAGCCTGCTCAAACCTTATTCACCCCCTATTCATAGCCTGCTCAACCCCTATTCACCCCTTATTCATAGCCTGCTCAACCCCTTATTCACCCCCTATTCATAGCCTGCTCAACCCTTATTCACCCCCTATTCATAGCCTGCTCAACCCCTATTCACCCCCTATTCATAGCCTGCTCAACCCCTATTCACCCCCTATTCATAGCCTGCTCAATCCTTATTCACCCCCTATTCATAGCCTGCTCAACCCTTATTCACCCCTTATTCATAGCCTGCTCAACCCCTATTCACCCCCTATTCAAAGCCTGCTCAACCCCTATTCACCCCCTATTCATAGCCTGCTCAACCCTTATTCACCCCCTATTCATAGCCTGCTCAACCCTTATTCACCCCCTATTCATAGCCTGCTCAACCCTTATTCACCCCCTATTCATAGCCTGCTCAACCCCTATTCACCCCCTATTCATAGCCTGCTCAACCCTTATTCACCCCCTATTCATAGCCTGTTCAACCCTTATTCACCCCCTATTCATAGCCTGCTCAACCCCTACTCACCCCCTATTCATAGCCTGCTCAACCCCTATTCACCCCCTATTCATAGCCTGCTCAACCCTTATTCACCCCCTATTCATAGCCTGCTCAACCCTTATTCACCCCCTATTCATAGCCTGCTCAACCCCTATTCACCCCCTATTCATAGCCTGCTCAACCCCTATTCACCCCCTATTCATAGCCTGCTCAACCCCTATTCACCCCCTATTCATAGCCTGCTCAACCCCTATTCACCCCCTATTCATAGCCTGCTCAACCCCTATTCACCCCCTATTCATAGCCTGCTCAACCCCTATTCACCCCCTATTCATAGCCTGCTCAACCCCTATTCACCCCCTATTCATAGCCTGCTCAACCCCTATTCACCCCCTATTCATAGCCTGCTCAAACCCCTATTCACCCCCTATTCATAGCCTGCTCAACCCCTATTCATAGCCTGCTCAACCCCTATTCACCCCCTATTCATAGCCTGCTCAACCCTTATTCATTCCCTACTCACCCCCTATTCATAGCCTGCTCAACCCCTATTCACCCCCTATTCATAGCCTGCTCAACCCCTATTCACCCCCTATTCATAGCCTGCTCAACCCCTATTCACCCCCTATTCATAGCCTGCTCAACCCTTATTCATTCCCTACTCACCCCCTATTCATAGCCTGCTCAACCCCTATTCACCCCCTATTCATAGCCTGCTCAACCCCTACTCACCCCCTATTCATAGCCTGCTCAACCCCTATTCACCCCCTATTCATAGCCTGCTCAACCCTTATTCATTCCCTACTCACCCCCTATTCATAGCCTGCTCAACCCCTATTCACCCCCTATTCATAGCCTGCTCAACCCCTACTCACCCCCTATTCATAGCCTGCTCAACCCTTATTCACCCCCTATTCATAGCCTGCTCAACCCCTATTCACCCCCTATTCATAGCCTGCTCACCCCCATTCACCCCCTATTCATAGCCTGCTCAACCCCTATTCACCCCCTATTCATTGCCTCAACCCCTATTCACCCCCTATTCATAGCCTGCTCAACCCCTATTCACCCCCTATTCATAGCCTGCTCAACCCCTATTCACCCCCTATTCATAGCCTGCTCAACCCCTATTCACCCCCTATTCATAGCCTGCTCAACCCCTATTCACCCCCTATTCATAGCCTGCTCAACCCCTATTCATTCCCTACTCACCCCCTATTCATAGCCTGCTCAACCCCTATTCATTCCCTACTCACCCCCTATTCATAGCCTGCTCAACCCCTATTCACCCCCTATTCATTGCCTCTTTTATGAATGTATTATTATTTGCTGATGAATAACTTCTTCACTAGTTGAACATGTCTTATAATTTCCTGTCCTGTAGCTAACAACCCATACAATGAATTACACCCACCTACTTCACTGCATCGTGTTTGTTTACAAGGTCATTTGTTAAGAAGTTATTCTGTTATTGTTCTCTCTCTATGCAGCAAAGTCCTTGAGAAAGGAAAGCAGTTCTCAAGCGGGAAGAAGAAATTCAACATGGACCCTAAAAAGGTGAGTGAACAAATGATCTGTCATCGTGAGAGAGAGAGGGGAGGAGAGTAGCGAGAGCAAACCGCATCCTGTCCCCTCTGTGTGGGGGGAGGAAATGTTGGGGGGGGGGTTAGGAGCATGTGAGACCACCTACAAGTAAGTACACACGTACACAGACACACTGAAGCCATGATGACATCATACTTGACCTATGAACCACAGCTCTGTATAGGTAGGTTGTGGCTGGAACAAATTCTGACATTTTTCCTCAATTCTTACAAGGTTTAGTCTGAGAGAGGGGTACAGTCCACTCATATCACCTTTGAATGTTTGGACACAGGTAAGTGGTGTGTGTGTGTGCGTGTGTGTGTGTGTGTGTGTGTGTGTGTGTGTGTGTGTGTGTGTGTGTGTGTGTGTGTGTGTGTGTGTGTGTGTGTGTGTGTGTGTGTGTGTGTGTGTGTGTGTGTGTGTGTGTGTGTGTGTGTGCGTGTGTGTGTGCGTGTGTGTGTGTGTGCCTGAGCCACCTTCTCAGGTCAAACAGAGGCTCCACTATGGGCTTCCTTTCTGACAGGAAGATGCATCTCTCATCACAGCAGCAATGCCTTGTGCGTGACTCATCAAGACAACACACTGTGGTTAAAGTTCAACCACAGCATCATAGTTCATAGCTATGACAACCATCTCACAACATGCATCTGTTGTCACTCGTTACCTTCTATTCTCCTGGACTAGATACAGAGTTAGGTAAACAATACTAGCTATCTGAGTCAGGCAAAGACATTGGTGGAATGTAAGGTGATGTCTGAAGTTAAATCGTGTGTTACTGCTGGTCTGGTGCAAAACCCTGTACTTACCACTAGCTCCCTCAAGACTAGGGTTGGTGACCACTGCTCTAGTGGCTAATGCTATTTACATCCAGTAGCTCTCCAAGATTAGGGTTGGTGACCACTGCTCTAGTGTCTAAAGCTATTTACATCCAGTAGCTCTCCAAGACTAGGGTTGGTGACCACTGCTCTAGTGGCTAATGCTATTTACATCCAGTAGATCACCAGGACTAGGGTTGGTGACCACTGCTCTAGTGGCTAATGCTATTTACATCCAGTAGATCACCAGGACTAGGGTTGGTGACCACTGCTCTAGTGGCTAATGCTATTTACATCCAGTAGATCACCAGGACTAGGGTTGGTGACCACTGCTCTAGTGGCTAATGCTATTTACATCCAGTAGATCACCAGGACTAGGGTTGGTGACCACTGCTCTAGTGGCTAATGCTATTTACATCCAGTAGATCACCAGGACTAGGGTTGGTGACCACTGCTCTAGTGGCTAATGCTATTTACATCCAGTAGCTCTCCAAGACTAGGGTTGGTGACCACTGCTCTAGTGGCTAATGCTATTTACATCCAGTAGATCACCAGGACTAGGGTTGGTGACCACTGCTCTAGTGTCTAATGCTATTTACATCCAGTAGATCACCAGGACTAGGGTTGGTGACCACTGCTCTAGTGGCTAATGCTAATTACATCCAGTAGCTCTCCAAGACTAGGGTTGGTGACCACTGCTCTAGTGGCTAATGCTATTTACATCCAGTAGCTCTCCAAGACTAGGGTTGGTGACCACTGCTCTAGTGGCTAATGCTATTTACACCCAGTAGCTCTCCAAGACTAGGGTTGGTGACCACTGCTCTAGTGGCTAATGCTATTTACATCCAGTAGATCACCAGGACTAGGGTTGGTGACCACTGCTCTAGTGTCTAATGCTATTTACATCCAGTAGATCACCAGGACTAGGGTTGGTGACCACTGCTCTAGTGGCTAATGCTAATTACATCCAGTAGCTCTCCAAGACTAGGGTTGGTGACCACTGCTCTAGTGGCTAATGCTATTTACATCCAGTAGATCACCAGGACTAGGGTTGGTGACCACTGCTCTAGTGGCTAATGCTATTTACATCCAGTAGCTCTCCAAGACTAGGGTTGGTGACCACTGCTCTAGTGGCTAATGCTATTTACATCCAGTAGATCACCAGGACTAGGGTTGGTGACCACTGCTCTAGTGGCTAATGCTATTTACATTCAGTAGCTCTCCAAGACTAGGGTTGGTGACCACTGCTCTAGTGGCTAATGCTATTTACATCCAGTAGATCACCAGGACTAGGGTTGGTGACCACTGCTCTAGTGGCTAATGCTATTTACATTCAGTAGCTCTCCAAGACTAGGGTTGGTGACCACTGCTCTAGTGGCTAAAGCTATTTACAACAGTTGACTATTGACACAGAATGTAACTTTTCCCCTCAGTTACAGTGCTGATGAGAAAGAGGAAGAGATATTGAGTATTAAGGAATAGTGATTTTTTTTTAAACGTTGCCCTAATTCCGTCTCAAGCTTTTAGGAAGTCTAGTCAAACAGATGGAATCTATGAGCTCATTCTGAAACAAGACAAACAACAGCATTTAACAACCAATCACAGATCGGAAGGCTGGTGTGTGTGTGTGTATGTGTGTGTTACTCACTCTTATCACTGTAAAAGCTATATAAAAGTGTTATATTTCAAGTGTTTTATAGTATCTGACTGACTGATTGTCTAATTGACTGGGTGATGTATTGGTTAATTGATGTCTGTTTTAAATCATTCTAGGGTATAAACTACCTGGTAGAGAACAAGCTTCTGGAGAGGAACCCTCAGCCAATAGCAGAGTTCCTTTACAAGGAGGAGGGGCTCAATAAGACTGCTATTGGAGACTACCTGGGAGAGAGGTACAGTAGGGACATGGTTATGATGATGATGGTGATGATGGTGATGATGATGGTGGTGGTGGTGATGATGATGGTGATGATGATGGTGATGATGATGGTGGTGATGATGATGATGGTGGTGATGATGATGATGGTGATGATGATGGTGGTGGTGATGATGATGGTGGTGATGATGATGATGGTGATGATGATGATGATGGTGGTGGTGGTGATGATGATGGTGATGGTGATGATGGTGATGATGGTGGTGATGATGATGGTGATGATGGTGATGATGATGGTGGTGGTGGTGATGATGATGGTGATGGTGATGATGGTGATGATGGTGGTGATGATGGTGATTATGATGGTGGTGATGATGATGGTGGTGGTGATGATGATGGTGATGATGGTGATGATGGTGGTGGTGATGATGATGGTGATGGTGATGATGATGATGGTGGTGATGCAGCGGCGATGGCTGATGGGAGAGGACAAAGGGGGAGATTTTCGAGGAGTTGGGAGACAGTGAATTCATATCAATAATAATATGATGATAGCTCTTGTAGTTCGTGTCTCTCCGTCTCCTCAGTCTGCTTGTGTCTTTACAGAGAAGACCTCCACCTCCAGACACTGAAAGCCTTTGTGGACCTCCATGAGTTCTCAGACCTCAACCTGGTACAGGCACTGAGGTAGGTTGACGAACTGTTCATCAACTAACCTTTCAATTCTCAGCTTTGTTAAAATGACAGAATACATTTGGTCAAATAACTGTAGATGACTTGGGCTGAAGTTGTAGTCTGAAGGCAGAACACAGGAGCTCTGTGAGCCTGGTCTGAACCCCCTGTCTGAATGTCTGTCTGTATGTCTCAGGCAGTTCCTGTGGAGTTTCCGTCTGCCCGGCGAGGCTCAGAAGATTGACCGCATGATGGAAACCTTCGCCACTCGCTACTGTGACTGTAACGCAGAAGTCTTTCAGTCTACAGGTGTGTGTGTGTGTGTGTGTGTGTGTGTGTGTGTGTGTGTGTGTGTGTGTGTGTGTGTGTGTGTGGTGTAACCACTCGCTACTGTGACTGTAACGCTGAAGTCTTTCAGTCTACAGGTGTGTGTGTGTGTGTGTGTGTGTGTGTGGTGTAACCACTCGCTACTGTGACTGTAACGCTGAAGTCTTTCAGTCTACAGGTGTGTGTGTGTGTGTGTGTGTGTGTGTGTGTGTGTGTGTGTGTGTGTGTGTGTGTGTGTGTGTGTGTGTGTGTGTGTGTGTGTGGTGTAACCACTCGCTACTGTGACTGCAACACAGACATCTATCAGTATAGAGGTGTGTGTGTGTGTGTGTGTGTGTGTGTGTGTGTGTGTGTGTGTGTGTGTGTGTGTGTGTGTATGTGTGTGTGTGTGTGTGTGTAGATGTACTGTATGTGTTCTCATTTCCATGAAATCACAATTTAAACTGTGTATAATGTCTACATTTCTCTGTGTTCCCTCAGACACCTGTTACATCCTGTCGTTTGCCATCATCATGTTGAACACCAGCCTCCACAACCCCAACGTGAAGGACAAGACCCCTCTAGAGAGATTCATCTCTATGAACAGAGGCATCAACAACGGAGGGGACCTGCCCAATGAGCTGCTCACGGTGAGACACAACATCCAATCAGAGAGGCCACATAGGTCACATCATCAGGAAGTAGTAGTTCATTGACCAATGAGATGTTCATGGTGAGACACAGCAGCCAATCAGAGAGGCCACATAGGTTACATCATCAGGAAGTAGTAGTTCATTGACCAATGAGATGTTCATGGCGAGACACAGCAGCCAATCAGAGAGGCCACATAGGTCACATGATCAGGAAGTAGTAGTTGGTTGACCAATGAGATGTGTATGGTGAGACACACCGGCCATTCACAGTGTTCGTATAGGTCACATGACCCTGAAGTATTGGGATCGGCCGCTATGTAGCTATGGGGTTTGGTTTGATTGGTTTGAATTCTACCTTGATAGCAGTGGAAAAATTTAGTTGTATAAAACTAAACATAATGTATGTCAAACCAGGAAATGGCCCTTACTTCTTCAGCTGGCTTCTCTGCTGTCTCCCTCTTCAGAAACTGTACGACAGCATCAGGAACGAGCCCTTTAAAATCCCAGAGGATGATGGGAACGACCTGACTCACACCTTCTTCAACCCCGACAGGGAGGGATGGCTCCTCAAACTAGGTGAGACACCCAACAACATGGTCATGATATCATTTAGCTGACGTACCTCTTAAATACTGTTGCTCCTTGGGGAGCTCCGCCCTTCACAGATATCCAGAGATGTTATTAGCTGATTTACAACTCACACCTGGAACATTAAAAGCCAGCTCCTACCCTTTCCTGTTCGACTCTGTAGTCTAGTGGAGCAAACCAACAGTAGGATGCAGTCTAGGTAGTAAACAGACAAAAGCCGTAGCATATCTACAGTATGTCAGATGTGTGTGTTTGGTTGGTCAGGAGGCAGAGTGAAGACGTGGAAGAGGAGATGGTTCATCCTGACTGACAACTGCCTCTACTACTTTGAGTACACCACTGTAAGTCTCTACTACTTTGAGTACACCACTGTAAGTTTTTACTACTTTGAGTACATCACTGTAAGTCTCTTCTACTTTGAGTACACCACTGTAAGTCTCTGCTACTTTGAGTACACCACTGTAAGTCTCTGCTACTTTGAGTACACCACTGTAAGTCTCTGCTACTTTGAGTACACCACTGTAAGTCTCTGCTACTTTGAGTACACCACTGTAAGTCTCTGCTACTTTGAGTACACCACTGTAAGTCTCTGCTACTTTGAGTACACCACTGTAAGTCTCTACTACTTTGAGTACACCACTGTAAGTCTCTTCTACTTTGAGTACACCACTGTAAGTCTCTACTATTTTGAGTACACCACTGTAAGTCTCTACTACTTTGAGTACACCACTGTAAGTCTCTGCTACTTTGAGTACACCACTGTAAGTCTCTGCTATTTTGAGTACACCACTGTAAGTCTCTGCTATTTTGAGTACACCACTGTAAGTCTCTGCTACTTTGAGTACACCACTGTAAGTCTCTGCTACTTTGAGTACACCACTGTAAGTCTCTGCTATTTTGAGTACACCACTGTAAGTCTCTGCTACTTTGAGTACACCACTGTAAGTCTCTACTACTTTGAGTACACCACTGTAAGTCTCTGCTACTTTGAGTACACCACTAAGTCTCTCCTACCTGTCTACTCCTCTATGTCCATCCTTCTCTCCATCTCACTGACCCCTTTCAATACCTCTCCATTCCTCCTTTAAGTCCCTCTACATCTCTCATCACCTTCTCCTTCCTTTCTAACTTCCCTATTGATTTTCATGCCTCCATCTCTCTTCCCTGCCCAATGAAAACATTCCCTCTACATCTCTCATCACCTTCTCCTTCCTTTCTAACTTCCCTATTGATTTTCATCCCTCCATCTCTCTTCCCCGCCCAATGAAAACATTCCTTCTGCATCGGTTATATCCCTCCATCTCTTCCCTGCCCAATGAAAACCTTCCCTCTATCTCTTCCCTGCCCAATGAAAACATTCCCTCTATCTCTTCCCTGCCCAATGAAAACATTCCCTCTATCTCTTCCCTGCCCAATGAAAACATTCCCTCCATCTCTTCCCTGCCCAATGAAAACATTCCCTCTATCTCTTCCCTGCCCAATGAAAACATTCCCTCTATCTCTTCCCTGCCCAATGAAAACATTCCCTCTGCATCGGTTATATCCCTCCACACCCCTCCTTCCTTGGTCCCTCCCTCCATCCTCTACTGCAACTCCCTCCATCCATCCCTCCCTCTCTAAACACCTTCCTCTAACCTCACCTCTCTCTACAGGACAAGGAGCCCAGAGACATCATCCCTCCCTCTCTAAACACCTTCCTCTAACCTCATCTCTCTCGACAGGACAAGGAGCCCAGAGGCATCATCCCTCTGGAGAACCTGTGTGTGAGAGAGGTGGTGTATGCACGCAAACCGGTAAGAATACAATACCCTTAGATACTCATCCTTCAGTGTGTGTGTGTGTGTGTGTGTGTGTGAAAGAGTGAGAGCGCACTACTCACCCTTACTTATCCTTCCGTGTGATTGACTTGATTGCTCCTGTCTGTTTCTCTGTGTTCCTCAGTACTGTCTGGAGCTGTATAACCCCAACAGCAGGGGTCAGAAGATCAAGGCGTGTAAGACAGAGACAGACGGCAGAGTGGTGGAGGGGAAACACCAGTCGTACATGATCTGTGCCGCTACCGCTGAGGAACGAGACACATGGATAGAGAGCATCAGGTACTACGCATGGAAGAACACACTGGTGGGAGGAGCTACAGGAGAATACACACACGCCAGTGGAGGCTGGCGGGAGGAGCTATAGGAGGACGAGCTCATTGTATTGGCTGGAATGGCATATATGGAACGGAGTCAAAGGTGTGGTTCCTATGTGTTTTGGTGTGTTTGATACCGTTCAATTGATTCCATTCCAGCCATTACAATGAGCCCATCCTCCTATAGCTCCTCCCAGTTCCACACACACACACACACACACACACACACACACACACACACACACACACACACACACACACACACACACACACACAACACAGTGACTAGGGTCTCCCGACCAATCAGGAGGCAGACATTCCAGAACGTTGCGATTCAAAACCAAAGTTTGCAGGCAAAACCTTTGCAGTGGTTTTAGTGAAGGTAGTTCGACACTGGTTAAAAATAACCTCTGTGGTCTCCATCTTACCAACTATGATTTAGAATTTGATTTAAGCGGTAGAGCAGTGACCTAGGCAGTGACGTACTGTGGTTCCTCTATGTTGCCTAGGCTGGGCTTTTAGAGGCTACACACGCAATCACAACACCATTAACAACTCACCATCCTGATATCTCACGTTACAGAGCCAGCATCACCAAGGACCCCTTCTATGACCTGGTGTCGGTGCGTAAGAAGAAGGTGATCAACCAGGCTCCCCAAGACTGAGACAGGACAGCACCCCCTGTGGGTCAATCACAGTACTGCACCACAGAGGGAGATAGAACCCCTACAGCAAATAGTACAATCAATAGACTTAGGTTCAGGTTCAGTTGAACTGACTAAGCATTGGGAACCTGGACACTTTCAACAGTGAGAATGAGGACCTTCTACCTTAAAAAGGAATTAGAAATGAACTTTTGTCATAATGAGAATTGAGGGATAATTTGTTTTGTTGCAAGAAGAGTTCCTGAGAAGACTGCTGGGGACTGATTTGGACTTTTATCTGGATTAAAAGGGTGGAACTGTGTTCTGTCTGGAAGAGGGACTTCTCATTTTCAACCACCGCCGTGTCAAAGGACTTCCTTCTTACCCTGTGAGATGAAATACTGTCATTGTCAACAGCTGTCAACGTGACCTGTACATACTGTTTGTTGAGGTGGTGACAGAAGCGAAGCCAAGAGAGCGGTTTCTCATGTACATACTGCAGATAGATACGACCTCAAGCATGGCTGATTCCACCTACTGTCCTTGTATGACTCTTTGATTGTGTCCCAAATGGTGCACTATTCTCTATACAGTGCACTACTTTCCACCAGAGCCTTATGGACCCTGGTCAAAAGTGGTGCACTAAATAGGGAACAGGGTGCCATTTATAAGACCTCTGTGTCTGGTTTATCATACCTGTTCTATGTACTGGATGTACATCATGCTAATAGATACCACCTCGACCGTTGCTGGCTTCGCCAACTGTACTGGGGCAGGTAGCCTAGTGGTTAAGACTATTGGGCCAGTAGCCACAAGGCCGCTGGTTCGAATCCTAGAGCCTCCTAGGTGAAAAACTGTTGATGTGCTCTTGAGCGAGGCGCATGACCCATAATGCTCCTGTAGATTGCTCTGGATAAGAGTGTCTGTTAAATGACTGAAATGTATTTGTTTCTGTATGCTAATACTGTGGAGAGGATCTCTGAGTCGCCTGGTTATTGTATCTGTTCTGTGTCTTTAGATGAGACTGTATTGGTTAGAGAGAGAAACCATCACATCTCACCAGGAAGTCAACACAGTATTTATATCACAGAGGTGAATAGAGATAGCATACAAACACACAAATAACTCTTCTGTCACCGTCATGCCACACAAGCACCAAACACACACACACAACCTGGAAGTACATATACACAACCTGGGAGTACACATACAGAACCTGGGAGTACACATCCAGAACCTGGGAGTACACATCCAGATCCTGGGAGTACACATACAGAACCTGGGAGTACACACACAGAACCTGGGAGTACACATACAGAACCTGGGAGTACACATCCAGAACCTGGGAGTACACATCCAGATCCTGGGAGTACACACACAGAACCTGGGAGTACACATACAGAACCTGGGAGTACACATCCAGATCCTGGGAGTACACATACAGAACCTGGGAGTACACATACAGAACCTGGGAGTACACATACAGAACCTGGGAGTACACACACAGAACCTGGGAGTACACATACAGAACCTGGGAGTACACATACAGAACCTGGGAGTACACACACAGAACCTGGGAGTACACATACAGAACTATTGTCTCTACCATGTTCTTCTATTCATGTTTATTTTTTATCTTGTTCTTTAATTGTTCAATTGATTATTTAATAAATGGCAAACATTGTGAGGCCATTGTGAACATGTCAGATTACTGGGTGGTAGTTGCCTGTAAGCACAGATCTAGGATCAGCTCCCTCTCTCCCAGTCCTATTATCAACCATCAGAGTTAATGTTAAACTGACCTTAGATCAGTGGTCAGGGGCAAATCCACCAGTAGGGTGAGAGCAGTAAGTCCTGTTTTCAGTCAGAAGGAAAGGGACACCTGCATGTTCCGGTTGAACACACACGCACGCACACACGCACGCACACACAAACACAGGTTACTCTATCTCTCACTTCCTCTTACTGTGTGTGTGTGTGTGTGTGTGTGTGTGTGTGTGTGTGTGTGTGTGTGTGTGTGTGTGTGTGTGTGTGTGTGTGTGTGTGTGTGTGTGTGTGTGTGTGTGTGTGTGTGTGTGTGTGTGTGTGTGTGTGTGTGTGTGTACGTGTTTAACTATTATAACTATAAAGAGCAGTAAACAAACAAAAATTGGACAAATTGGGGACATTTTGTTCGTCCCCACGAGGTCAAATGCTGTTTCTAGGGGGTTAAGGTTAGAATTAGTGTTAGAATTACGTTAAAGGTTAGAGTTAGGAGCTAGGGTTAGTTTTGGGGTTAGGGTTAAGGAAAGGGTTAGGTTCAGGGTTAGGGTTAAGGTAAGAGTATGGGTTAAGGGTTAGGGAAAATAGGATTTTGAATGGGACTGAATTGTGTTTCCCCACAAAGTTAGCTGTACAAGACTGTGCATGTGTGTGTGTGCGCGCGTGTCCAACACTGATCTCTATAGAGAAGTGACCCCTGCTGGTGGTGTTGGGAACAACACCCTAGTCATCTCCTCATTTGACAAAACTAACAGCGGTACAACACAAACCTCCTTATCCGTTTCTAATGGACATAACCTATTGTCTCATACCATTATGTTGTGTTGTATTGAGAAAACTTAACACAAACTGAGTCTGTATGAATGGCATAGCCTGGATATAGCCTGTGTATAGCCTGGATATAGCCTGTGCATAGCCTGTGTATAGCCTGGATATAGCCTGTGTATAGCCTGGATATAGCCTGGATATAGCCTGTGCATAGCCTGTGTATAGCCTGTGTATAGCCTGGATATAGCCTGTGTATAGCCTGGATATAGCCTGTGTATAGCCTGGATATAGCCTGTGTATAGCCTGGATATAGCCACGTTATTATCTTCTGATTATTACAGCTCTATATTAATGAGTCATGGGCTAAAAACTGCTATGGAAAAACATTCCTACAGGTGTTTAAAGCCTCAGGTGTGTTTCTAATGCTCCAGGGTGAAGTTTCTCCTCTGTGCAGATCTAGGATCAGTTCCCCTCCCCCAATCCTAACCTTAACCATTAGCGGGGGGGGGGGGGGGGGGGTCAAACTGACCCCAGATCAGCGTTTATGGTCAGTTGGGCCAGTGTTGAGCGAACAGTGGTCTTTAGTCATCAACACCTCTCATCGCCTTCCTGTGTGCCTCTGTACTTCCTGTTTCAGTGTTGCGCCACACACACATCAGTCCTCCCTTGCATCAGTTCCCCTCACGCCTGTGGTTCCTCTCTGTGGTTAGAGCTGTAGCAAACACCCAGAGAGGAGGGAGGGATGGGAGGGGAGTGTGTTTGAGAGAGAGAGAGAGGCTTAGAACTGTGCAAACACCCAGAGAGAGGGGGAGATAGGATGGGAGTGTGTTTGAGAGAGAGAGAGAGAGAGAGAGAGAGTGTGTTTGAGAGAGAGAGAGCGAGAGAGAGAGGCTTAGAACTGTGCAAACACCCAGAGAGAGGGGGAGATAGGATGGGAGTGTGTTTGAGAGAGAGAGAGAGAGAGAGAGAGAGAGAGTGTTTGAGAGAGAGAGAGAGAGAGAGAGGCTTAGAACTGTGCAAACACCCAGAGAGAGGGGGAGATAGGATGGGAGTGTGTTTGAGAGAGAGAGAGAGAGAGAGAGAGAGAGAGAGAGAGAGGGGGGGCTTGGAACTGTGTAAACCTCCAGAGAGAGGGGGAGAGGGTGAAGGGCAGAGAGAGGGGGAGAGGGTGAAGGGCAGAGAGAGGGGGAGAGGGTGAAGGGCAGAGAGAGGGGGAGAGGGTGAAGGGCAGAGAGAGGGGGAGAGGGTGAAGGGCAGAGAGAGGGGGAGAGGGTGAAGGGCAGAGAGAGGGGGAGAGGGTGAAGGGCAGAGAGAGGGGAGAGGGTGAAGGGCAGAGAGAGAGCAAGAGGGAGAGAGAAGATGGGGAGGGGATACGATGTATTTGTGAGGAAGTGACAATGCTTGGTCCCATCAGCAACACAGTGCTCAACGAGTCCACCTCCCACACACACGTCAGAGCGTCAGAACAAGTGTTACAGCTATTGAATCTATTCTGCTCGATCAGGTCTACAGCCACTAGATGGCAGACCAGAATCATCACTGTCTACAGTGCCGTCACTAAAGACAAAGGCATGACCACAGAAACCTTAAACCTCATCACACATAACTACCACTGGCGAATCAGGCCACAAATGTTACACGACTAGAAAACTCAGAAAAACACGATTGTTTTTAATGTACTGAATAAACACACACTTAAATACCCATTCAGATCCATTCCACAACCCCCTTATCATTGACATACGTTGGTCACAGCATGAAACACACACATTAATTAATTACACATAAATTACATACAAGACTTCACAAGGCAACATGGCGTTATTCTTTACATGGTGAAATAAGAATCCCAGTCTTGGTGCTCAGTGACAGCGCCTCCTCAACCTGGTATCCATAGCGATGAAACCGCCAGGTCCACGTTACACTTTACGACGACGAAGACGTTACTTCAAACATGGACGCTCTTTTCCTCAAAAGAAAAACAACAACTAATGTGCCTGGGGGCGGCCAGTGGCGCTGTTCCACCTATCGCCGGTCTCTGCTTTCAGGACGGCTCTGTTTGTCCAGAGAATATCTCTGTACTGAGCAAGTAGAATTGACACATTATAGTAATTATTGCACCAGATCCCAAAGGTATGATGGAGTCCCACAGAGAACCAGTTGAGTGGGGTGGTTTGAATCCGGAGTGACTCAGGTTTTGAATCAGGATGGACTACATTTGTTCTTTGTTGATGGCCTGCGGCTCTTCAAGCCTGCAAGAAAGAAAGAAAGAAAGAAAGAAAGACAGAAAGAAAGAAAGAAAGAAAGACAGAAAGAAAGAAAGAAAGAAAGAAAGAAAGAAAGAAAGAAAGAAAGAAAGAAAGGAGGGAGTAAAATAGTACAATGGTTAAATGACCTGAGATAAACAGAGAAATACAGGTATCAACATAACGACGAGAGAGGGAGAAGGAGAGGGAGAAGGAGAGGATCAAACTGAGCTAAAATAATGAGACAAGAAAAACAACTTACTGTCATTGTCCTGTGTGTTGACAGTCTGTTGAGAAGCACTCTTCAGGCTCGTTTTAAACTTCTTACTCTTCATTGGTTGTTTCACCATGACTTCAAGGTTATTCATCTCCTCCATACTATTGGTTCCCAACGATGTGGGGGAGGAGATTGGACTGGTTGCCGGGCTATCACCCCCGGTGTCCACGCTCTGATTGGCTGTCGATTTCCCCTTGAAGAGTTTCTTAAAAGAAGAGCGGGATTTCTTCTCCAAAATGCTGCTGGTTTTTTTCGGCCCTACCTTCCCGCTGTCGGGTGGTAGCGGGGTGAGTTGATCCAACCACTCGCTGTTCACCTGCATTAGTCCCTCAGGACCCGCAGTTATAGCTGTCTTTTCTATGCCTGGTAGATCCTGCAAGGACCCCATCAGTCCAGGAACACTATTCCCGTACACCAAAGAGTATTTGGGGTTGTGGTATTTATGTGCAGGCACCTGGAGATCACCTCCACGCGAGTTGCCTAGACTGACCTGGAATCTGGATGTGGCGGCTCGTAACTGGGGTTTTACAGGCTCCACTTTGAGCCGCGTGGCGGCGGCCATTTTGGGAGGTGGGCTGAGGTTGAACTCCTTGTAGAGGTCCAATTTTTCGGACACGGCGTAGAGCTCGCAGAAGTCGCGGTCGAAGAAGTCGATCACCTGGCCAGTCATGACCGTGATCATGTTGCGGTCCATCCGAGACGAACTCCATGAGAAGCTAGAGGAGAAGAAGATCACAAGAACGATGTTTAGGTCTTCAATAAAGACAATAAACAGTGAAACACACACAGTAAGAGAAGCTAGGAGAGAAAGAACAGATATGTGTTATGTCTTGGAAATAAACACACAGTAACACACACACACACACACACAACAAAGACAGAGAGAGAGAAAGAGAGAGAGAGAGGAAGAGAGAGAGAAAGAAAGAGAGGGAGAGAAGGAAAGAGAGGGAGAGCGAGAGAAATAGAGGAGAGAGAGAGAGAAAGATAAAGAGAGAGAGAAAGATAAAGAGAGAGAGAGAGAGAGAGAGAGAGAGAAAGAGAGAGAGAAAGAGAGAGAGAAAGATAAAGAGAGAGATAGAGAGAGAGAGAAGAGAGAGAAAGAGAGAGAGAAAGATAAAGAGAGAGATAGAGAGAGAGAGAAGAGAGAGAGAGAGAAAGAGAGAGAGAAAGATAAAGAGAGAGAGATAGAAAGAGAAGGAGAGAGAGAGAAGGAGAGAGAGATAGAGAGAGACAGAGAGAAGGAGAGAGAGAGAGAGAAGGAGAGAGAGAGAAGGAGAGAGAGATAGAGAGAGACAGAGAGAATGAGAGAGAGAGAGAGAGAAGGAGAGAGAGAAAGAGAAAGAGAGAGAGAGATAGAGATAGAGAGAAGCATACAGCTACTTTCTCTCACCTGTAAGAGCCGAACATGACTTTGTCCCCATCCACCAGCATGTATTTACTACACAAAGAACCAAGGAGTCTACCGAAGGACAGACCCAACCCTGTCCCCTGAACTGTACGAGTCCTGATGTTCTGAAAGATACAACACAGTAACATAAAGGGTTATGGTAACCTGACACAGACCCAACCCTGTCCCCTGAACTGTACGAGTCCTGATGTTCTGAAAGATACAACACACAGTAACATAAAGGGTTATGGTAACCTGACACAGACCCAACCCTGTCCCCTGAACTGTACGAGTCCTGATGTTCTGAAAGATACAACACAGTAACATAAAGGGTTATGGTAACCTGACACAGACCCAACCCTGTCCCCTGAACTGTACGAGTCCTGATGTTCTGAAAGATACAACACAGTAACATAAAGGGTTATGGTAACCTGACACAGACCCAACCCTGTCCCCTGAACTGTACGAGTCCTGATGTTCTGAAAGATACAACACAGTAACATAAAGGGTTATGGTAACCTGACACAGACCCAACCCTGTCCCCTGAACTGTACGAGTCCTGATGTTCTGAAAGATACAACACAGTAACATAAAGGGTTATGGTAACCTGACACAGACCCAACCCTGTCCCCTGAACTGTACGAGTCCTGATGTTCTGAAAGATACAACACAGTAACATAAAGGGTTATGGTAACCTGACACAGACCCAACCCTGTCCCCTGAACTGTACGAGTCCTGATGTTCTGAAAGATACAACACAGTAACATAAAGGGTTATGGTAACCTGACACAGACCCAACCCTGTCCCCTGAACTGTACGAGTCCTGATGTTCTGAAAGATACAACACAGTAACATAAAGGGTTATGGTAACCTGACACAGACCCAACCCTGTCCCCTGAACTGTACGAGTCCTGATGTTCTGAAAGATACAACACAGTAACATAAAGGGTTATGGTAACCTGACACAGACCCAACCCTGTCCCCTGAACTGTACGAGTCCTGATGTTCTGAAAGATACAACACAGTAACATAAAGGGTTAAGGTAACCTGACACAGACCCAACCCTGTCCCCTGAACTGTACGAGTCCTGATGTTCTGAAAGATACAACACAGTAACATAAAGGGTTATGGTAACCTGACACAGACCCAACCCTGTCCCCTGAACTGTACGAGTCCTGATGTTCTGAAAGATACAACACAGTAACATAAAGGGTTATGGTAACCTGACACAGACCCAACCCTGTCCCCTGAACTGTACGAGTCCTGATGTTCTGAAAGATACAACACAGTAACATAAAGGGTTATGGTAACCTGACACAGACCCAACCCTGTCCCCTGAACTGTACGAGTCCTGATGTTCTGAAAGATACAACACAGTAACATAAAGGGTTATGGTAACCTGACACAGACCCAACCCTGTCCCCTGAACTGTACGAGTCCTGATGTTCTGAAAGATACAACACAGTAACATAAAGGGTTATGGTAACCTGACACAGACCCAACCCTGTCCCCTGAACTGTACGAGTCCTGATGTTCTGAAAGATACAACACAGTAACATAAAGGGTTATGGTAACCTGACACAGACCCAACCCTGTCCCCTGAACTGTACGAGTCCTGATGTTCTGAAAGATACAACACAGTAACATAAAGGGTTATGGTAACCTGACACAGACCCAACCCTGTCCCCTGAACTGTACGAGTCCTGATGTTCTGAAAGATACAACACAGTAACATAAAGGGTTAAGGTAACCTGACACAGACCCAACCCTGTCCCCTGAACTGTACGAGTCCTGATGTTCTGAAAGATACAACACAGTAACATAAAGGGTTATGGTAACCTGACACAGACCCAACCCTGTCCCCTGAACTGTACGAGTCCTGATGTTCTGAAAGATACAACACAGTAACATAAAGGGTTATGGTAACCTGACACAGACCCAACCCTGTCCCCTGAACTGTACGAGTCCTGATGTTCTGAAAGATACAACACACAGTAACATAAAGGGTTATGGTAACCTGACACAGACCCAACCCTGTCCCCTGAACTGTACGAGTCCTGATGTTCTGAAAGATACAACACAGTAACATAAAGGGTTATGGTAACCTGACACAGACCCAACCCTGTCCCCTGAACTGTACGAGTCCTGATGTTCTGAAAGATACAACACAGTAACATAAAGGGTTATGGTAACCTGACACAGACCCAACCCTGTCCCCTGAACTGTACGAGTCCTGATGTTCTGAAAGATACAACACAGTAACATAAAGGGTTATGGTAACCTGACACAGACCCAACCCTGTCCCCTGAACTGTACGAGTCCTGATGTTCTGAAAGATACAACACAGTAACATAAAGGGTTATGGTAACCTGACACAGACCCAACCCTGTCCCCTGAACTGTACGAGTCCTGATGTTCTGAAAGATACAACACAGTAACATAAAGGGTTATGGTAACCTGACACAGACCCAACCCTGTCCCCTGAACTGTACGAGTCCTGATGTTCTGAAAGATACAACACAGTAACATAAAGGGTTATGGTAACCTGACACAGTCATAAACAAAACGCACGCAGACCAGCAAGATTCTCCATACACACAGAAAGACATCAACTCATGGGTGTTAAACCTCCCATGTCCAAACTACCATTAACATAGAAGTCTTTTCAATTTAAGATGCCCAAAAATCACTTGACATTTCATTTATTTAGCAGACGCTCTTATCCAAAGAGACTCACAGTTTTTCCTCACTGGTCCCCCAGGCATGTCACATGATCACACATGACACAGGGCCCTTGTACAACACATGCGTGAGTAGCCTAAGGCCTTCAATGCTCCTCTGCTTCAGGATGAGGGACTGTCTCTTACCCGCAGGTGCTGAGCTCCGACCTGCAGCCTGCAGCACATATCCAGGAAGTGTGGAACCCCGCTGACATCCAACAGGATGTAGACGGCCACGGAGCGCCGCGACGCTGCGTCCAGCAGGTCCTGCAGTATCTGGATGTCTGTCAGCAGGTCCATGACTATAGCTAACACCTGAAAGATACAAAGACAATCAAACTTTATTTAAAAATGGAATACAGTCAAACTTGATTTAAACACACATAGAGGCAGGGGTAATCAAATACAAGCAAACTTTATTTAAACACACATGGAGGCAGGGGTAATCGAATACAAGCAAACTTTATTTAAACACCTGGAGGGAGAAACACAGCAAATACATTCAAATCAAACTATATTTAATGAAAAAAACATACAATATACACAATGTATATGAAATATAGGTAGAACAATACATGGAAATAAAAAGTGATTAAGATCAATAGTTGTGAATCATATCACTTGAAAGTCAGTAAAACAATGAAAATCCTCCCTGACAAAAGGCCATACAACAATCACTGACTGTCAGGCTGAAAGCACAAGCTGGGCCTACAGAAAACACTTAGGCTTATACACTAAACCTGGGGTGTTATAAAGGCTTATAAACAGTGCCATCTTATAAACAGTGCCATTTTTCAAACTTTTATGCCAATTCCTGCAATTCTGCACATTTTACAACGGAGCTGAGAGACAATGTTGCAGTTTTAAATCTAGTTTCCTGCAGTTCTAGGCATTGTGCCATGGCTGAGGCTGTGCTCTTTTTCTCAAACATCATAACAAAATAAATACCGCTAAATTCATTGTTTTGTGACCTTTCAACTTTCTCCCTGAGCTTTAATGTTGGTGATTGTTAGTTCTCAGAGATGATACTATGAAAAAATTTATATGTCCATTATCTTTACTACATACTGTATATCTGATTTTAGTGGTTTACACTGGTGGTTTACACTGAAAGTCTTTTTTCATCCCTAAAATTAGACATCTTTTTTTGATCCCCTATCTATTTGTATATATTTTTTACATTGTTTGGACATAGGAGCCTGAAACAAAGCTTATGCTGCCGCCTACATATTTCAATGGAAGAAAAATCCCTGTAACTGACCCAACACTGACCCAACACTGACCCAACACTGACCCAACACTGACCCAACACTGACCCAACACGTCTCCTAGTTGACCCAACACTGACCCAACACTGACCCAACACGTCTCCTAGTTGACCCAACACTGACCCAACACTGACCCAACACTGACCCAACACTGACCCAACACGTCTCCTAGTTGACCCAACACTGACCCAACACTGACCCAACACTGACCCAACACGTCTCCTAGTTGACCCAACACTGACCCAACACTGACCCAACACTGACCCAACACTGACCCAACATGTCTCCTAGTTGACCCAACACTGACCCAACACTGACCCAACACTGACCCAACACGTCTCCTAGTTGACCCAACACTGACCCAACACTGACCCAACACTGACCCAACACTGACCCAACACGTCTCCTAGTTGACCCAACACTGACCCAACACTGACCCAACACTGACCCAACACTGACCCAACACTGACCCAACACGTCTCCTAGTTGACCCAACACTGACCCAACACGTCTCCTAGTTGACCCAACACTGACCCAACACGTCTCCTAGTTGACCCAACACTGACCCAACACTGACCCAACACTGACCCAACACTGACCCAACACGTCTCCTAGTTGACCCAACACTGACCCAACACTGACCCAACACTGACCCAACATGTCTCCTAGTTGACCCAACACTGACCCAACACTGACCCAACACTGACCCAACACTGACCCAACACGTCTCCTAGTTGACCCAACACTGACCCAACACTGACCCAACACTGACCCAACACTGACCCAACACGTCTCCTAGTTGACCCAACACTGACCCAACACTGACCCAACACTGACCCAACACTGACCCAACACTGACCCAACACGTCTCCTAGTTGACCCAACACTGACCCAACACGTCTCCTAGTTGACCCAACACTGACCCAACACGTCTCCTAGTTGACCCAACACTGACCCAACACGTCTCCTAGTTGACCCAACACTGACCCAACACGTCTCCTAGTTGACCCAACACTGACCCAACACGTCTCCTAGTTGACCCAACACGTCTCCTAGTTTCCCCGAAGCTGCCAGGCTGGCAGAGACAAAGCAGAGACAGAGACAGGTATGTGGGGAGGGGTGGAACACAACAAAACACCTGAGGAAGGAACTAGAAAGTGGAATCTCAGCTATTATCTTTCCTCAGAACTGGTTCTGTCCTGCTTAGCTTTTACTTTCTGTTTGATATGGGGAATGATTGAAAGAGTATGAATTTCCATGGACCTAGAACTCTCTGGAGCAGGTTGAGACCGATACACTGACTCGAATGTGTCCACAAGATAACACTGCCTTTTCAGTCTGCATCACAACAAGGAGTGGACGATTATATAGTTCCTGAGATATAGGAATTCCTTGTACACAAAACGATATGGGCATAATAAACTCTACTGGGAGTAAGATAAGAAAGACACATTCACTTCCAGTGACAGAATGTGAAACTAAAGCCTTGTTCACACTGCAGGCCTTAATGCTGACTGTCCAAACAGCCAGTTACAAGTGACCAAATCGGATTTGTGTGTGTTCAGACAGCAGTCATTTGCTGACATGGCTATGCTAGTTGTCATAGTAACGACGGGTGTGTGCGCAGTGGTGTAGGTTGATTGGTGGTGGCACTCATGCTTCCTGTTAATCAGGAGATATGTAGCAGGACCAGGTGACAATAATGCCATGAATGTTTCCCTGTTGCTCTGAAATGTTCCAAATCAGAGTGTTTGAACACTCTTTTGTTTATTATCGGACCCTCAAAAGGACAAGACGATACAACTTTCGAAACAAGGTGGTTTGGAAGGGCCTACCAAGGTGGTTTTAAAGGGCCTACCAAGGTGGTTTGAAAAGGCCTACCAAGGTGGTTTGGAAGGGCCTACCAAGGTGGTTTGAAAGGGCCTACCAAGGTGGTTTGGAAGGGCCTACCAAGGTGGTTTGGAAGGGCCTACCAAGGTGGTTTGAAAGGGCCTACCAAGGTGGTTTTAAAGGGCCTACCAAGGTGGTTTGGAAGGGCCTACCAAGGTGGTTTGGAAGGGCCTACCAAGGTGGTTTGAAAGGGCCTACCAAGGTGGTTTGAAAGGGCCTACCAAGGTGGTTTGGAAGGGCCTACCAAGGTGGTTTGAAAGGGCCTACCAAGGTGGTTTTAAAGGGCCTACCAAGGTGGTTTGGAAGGGCCTACCAAGGTGGTTTGGAAGGGCCTACCAAGGTGGTTTGAAAGGGCCTACCAAGGTGGTTTGGAAGGGCCTACCAAGGTGGTTTGGAAGGGCCTACCAAGGTGGTTTGGAAGGGCCGACCAAGGTGGTTTGGAAGGGCCTACCAAGGTGGTTTGGAAGGGCCTACCAAGGTGGTTTGGAAGGGCCTACCAAGGTGGTTTGGAAGGGCCTACCAAGGTGGTTTGGAAGGGCCTACCAAGGTGGTTTTAAAGGGCCTACCAAGGTGGTTTGGAAGGGCCTACCAAGGTGGTTTGAAAGGGCCTACCAAGGTGGTTTGGAAGGGCCTACCAAGGTGGTTTTAAAGGGCCTACCAAGGTGGTTTGGAAGGGCCTACCAAGGTGGTTTGAAAGGGCCTACCAAGGTTGTTTTAAAGGGCCTACCAAGGTGGTTTGGAAGGGCCTACCAAGGTGGTTTGGAAGGGCCTACCAAGGTGGTTTGAAAGGGCCTACCGAGGTGGTTTGGAAGGGCCTACCAAGGTGGTTTTGAAGGGCCTACCAAGGTGGTTTGGAAGGGCCTACCAAGGTGGTTTGGAAGGGCCTACCAAGGTGGTTTGGAAGGGCCTACCAAGGTGGTTTGAAAGGGCCTACCGAGGTGGTTTGGAAGGGCCTACCAAGGTGGTTTGGAAGGGCCTACCAAGGTGGTTTGGAAGGGCCTACCAAGGTGGTTTGGAAGGGCCTACCAAGGTGGTTTGAAAGGGCCTACCAAGGTGGTTTGAAAGGGCCTACCGAGGTGGTTTGGAAGGGCCTACCAAGGTGGTTTGGAAGGGCCTACCAAGGTGGTTTGGAAGGGCCTACCAAGGTGGTTTGAAACGTGGCTTGAAATATCCGATTCCATGTGGCTTTTGGCTGTTCAGACGGCATGAAAAATAACAGATTGGAATCGGACATGCAAAAGAAAAGGATTTGAGTCACTTCAGCATGTCAACACAAGCTTTATTCTGGAGACCACCTCAGCAATGTGAACAAGGCTCAACCAGCATGCCTACACAAGCTTTATTCTGGAGACCACCTCAGCAATGTGAACAAGGCTCAACCAGCATGCCTACACAAGCTTTATTCTGGAGACCACCTCAGCAATGGGAACAAGGCTCAACCAGCATGCCTACACAAGCTTTATTCTGGAGACCACCTCAGCAATGTGAACAAGGCTCAACCAGCATGCCTACACAAGCTTTATTCTGGAGACCACCTCAGCAATGGGAACAAGGCTCAACCAGCATGCCTACACAAGCTTTATTCTGGAGACCACCTCAGCAATGGGAACAAGGCTCAACCAGCATGCCTACACAAGCTTTATTCTGGAGACCACCTCAGCAATGTGAACAAGGCTCAACCAGCATGCCTACACAAGCTTTATTCTGGAGACCACCTCAGCAATGGGAACAAGGCTCAACCAGCATGCCTACACAAGCTTTATTCTGGAGACCACCTCAGCAATGTGAACAAGGCTCAACCAGCATGCCTACACAAGCTTTATTCTGGAGACGACCTCAGCAATGTGAACAAGGCTCAACCAGCATGCCTACACAAGCTTTATTCTGGAGACCACCTCAGCAATGTGAACAAGGCTCAACCAGCATGCCTACACAAGCTTTATTCTGGAGACCACCTCAGCAATGGGAAAGGGTGGAGGAGGAAAAGGTTTCTTCATTCACATGAATGTTCTCATTCAGACAAGGAAAAGGCTGTATGCTGACATGACATTCTCCAGAGGAAACATGCTGAGTGAAGTGTTCTGTGTTGTAACAACGGGGCCTGTGTTGTGTTCACAAAGCCTGGTACAGTAGGAGTGTTGACCAGCGTGGCCTTTCAGATCATAATGGACCGGGGAGACCTGATCCTAGATCAGCACTCCTACTCTAACACGTACACTCTATGAGTACGGGCAAAGAGAAACAACAAGTAACAGTATGAAATAATTCAAGTTAAAACCTACAACACCACAATGTCTTCCATCTAACAGTAGCCGCAACAAAATGCACTCATTGTTAATGCCATCCATGTAAATGTTGTGATGTGGATTACACAGTAATCTATTGTACTGTATGTAGATGAAGACAACCACAGTATGCTAAACTAAACACACCACACCTGATTATGTAGGTCCCTGTATCACTACTGAGTGTGTGTGTGTGTGTGTGTGTGTGTGTGTGTGTGTGTGTGTGTGTGTGTGTGTGTGTGTGTGTGTGTGTGTGTGTGTGTGTGTGTGTGTATGGACGTGTTTAACTATACATGAGGGGACCAGAAGTCTCCACCAGAATAGTAAACAAACACAAATTTGACCAACTGGGGACATTTTGTTAGTCCCCATGAGGTTAAATGCTGTTTCTAGGGGTTTAGGGTTAAGGTTTGAATTACTGTTATAATTACCTTAAGGGTTAGAGTTAGGAGCTAGGGTTAGGTTAGGGTCAGGTTTTCGGTTAGGGTAAGAGTACGGGTTAGGTTTAGGGTTAGGTTTAGGGGTTAGGGAAAATAGGATTTTGAATGGGACTGAATTGTGTGTCCCCACAAGGTTAGCTGTACAAGACTGTGTGTGTTCTGGCCCCCATTAACATTGACGGGGCTGTAGTGGAGTGGGTCGAGAGTTTCAAGTTCCTTGGTGTCCACATCACCAACGAACAATCATGGTCCAAACACACAAAGACACCCCCCCCCCCCCCCCAGGAGACTGAAAAGATTTGACATGAGTCCCCAGATCCTCAAAAAGTTCTACAGCTGCACCATCGAGAGGATCCTGGCCGGTTGCATCACTGCCTGGTATGGCAACTGCTGGGCATCTGACCGTAAGGCACTACAGAGGGTAGTGAGTACGGACAAGTACATCACTGGGGCCAAGCTTCCTGACATCCAGCACCTCCATACCAGGCTTTGTCGGAGGAAGGCCCAAGTCATAGACTGTTCTCTCTGCTACCACATGGTAAGCGGTACCGGAGCCCCAAGTCTAGGTCCAAAAGGCTCCTTAACAGCTTCTACCCCCAAGACATAAGACTGATGAACAATTAATAAAATGGCCACCGGACTATTTACATTGACCCCTTGTTATTATGTCATTTTCTTGTGTTCTTTATTTTAGAAATTGTTTTACTTTTTTTATTTTCTTAACTCTTTCTATAACTGCATTGTTGGTTAAGGGCTTGTCAGTAAGCGTTTCACAGTAAGGTGACCTGCTGTATTCAGCGCATGTGACACAAACTATTTGATTTGATGTGTGGGTGGTGTGTACTTGATGTGTGGGTGGTGTGTACTTGATGTGTGGGTGGTGTGTACTTCCAACCACATTCTCTCCATTTCTCCTAACATTAAACAAACTGCTTCAAAGCTTCAGGCTGCGGTGTTCCATGAAATCCTGTTTGGCATACACACACACCTGAGAAATGACTTTCATATGTTCTCATTCACTCACTTGACAGGTAGGTGAACTAGAAGTAGGGTGAAGTTGCCACTAGGAGCTGATCTTGGGTCAGTTTGACATTTATCCCACTAATGGTTAAGGTTAGGATCAGGGGAGGGGAAGCTGATCCTAGATCTGTACCTAGAGGAAACTTCAGCCCAGAGCGGTAAACTACCCAGGGGGAATCCCCTGTAGGTATAAATAGACAGTGCATAGCACATTTACATGACATTGTCGAGGCTACCTGCCGCCCTGTGACCTCACATTAACACACTGTCATATATGTAACATACGGTATATGACATAGGCCCAGGTTAAACATATCATACTTCTGTAACAATATACTGTATTGACACAATCATTTTTCACATGTTTTATTTAACCTTGATTTAACTAGGCAAGTCAGTTAAGAACAAATTCTTATTTACAATGACGGCCAAAACCAAACCAGACCAAGACACAATGTGATTGTGTGTTGTTCTAAGACCCAGTTGTACAAAGGGAGGAAATGTGTCATGGTTTGACTGCCTGACTAACTGACTGCCTGACTAACTGACTGACTGACTTGCTGATTGGGTGGCTCTGACTGGATGACTCACTGGCTGACTGGTTGACTGACTGGGTCAAGATGGGTGGGTCCAAAATGACTCAGTCTCTAGTGACATGATAAAACAAACGTCGCTAAAGGCAACTGAACTAAGCAGCTCTGACTCCAGTTCACCCTGTTATGTGCTGCCAACATGCTGAGGGATTTGTTCATTCATTACAATGGAATAGAACCCCCTTTATCTCTCCTGTGTGCTGTTTTAATGGGAGGTTGTACGCATCCACACAGGGTGGAAAGTACAGACAGTGTGTGTGTGTGTGTGTCTTTGTATATGTGTCCTCTGAATAGCCTAATCATGAAAGCTAGCCTAACTTTAATTGACATGACAGAATGTTTCCTGTGTAATACGGAAATCAGCTGTTCGTTCAATGAGGGCATTCAACAATGATATACGTCATCAGACAGGAATCATGGCCCGTGGATGATCCCCCAAGTTTACGTGGATGATCCCCCAAGTTTACTGGAAATAATAGTAATAACACAATAAAAGGTTAATTGTTGGACGTAAAAGACTGTAAAAACACCAGGAAATCAGCGCCAAGTGATTTAAATTTAAGAAATATGTTCCCAAGAATTCCCACGCATAACAGAGAGACACGTGATCGTATATAAACGTAAGCAAGGTTTGAAATTATTATGTTTTAGTCAAAAAATACATCTGTTTGGACTTCTTGCGGTCAATTTGCAGTCTACAAATTATTTGTAATTATGTTCAGGCCTCTCGACAATCCTCTCAACAAAAAATATCGTCCCGCGGTTGAATCTAGTTGATGACAAGTTTAAACACTTACTTCCATATGCCCCTGCTGATGCACGGACGCACACACACACACACACACACACACTTTATTTCTCACTCCGCTGAGACACGCCTCTAATAATCAGTCGTTTATTCGGGCAATCCATCCATTCTCTCTATTCAACCGCCGCCTCTCCGCTAACCTCCCCAGACGCCTTTGAAGTTCTCTGATAAATTACTATATAAATGACTATATAAATTACTATATAAATGACTATATAAATTACTATATAAATGACTATATAAATTACTTTCCCATTAAAAAAAATGGCTTCATGAGTTAGATTCTTACCTCACATTTGAGATACATAGGCTATCACTATCCCAATAATAAACCAATACAACACAGTCATTAGTCCTGCGTTATTCAGTTAATCACTATGTCGTTACATCATTATTGAACAGTATATACCCACAGTTCACCTTGGTAGCTTCTTGGATCAGCCTACGAATGACCTCCTTGATGTGCGGTCCGTTCTCTTTTGGCGGGTGCGTGTGAACCGCCACGCGTGTGACCCCCTTGAACAAACCCCCGTTGGGCCAACCGAGATCCAACGGCGGCACCTCTGTATCCGACATCTGCGGCCAGTACGTCGAATGGTGCCCCGAGTTCGCTTTGGAATCGTCGGGTTTCGCTTTTAATTCTCCGCACTTCTCTTCATCTTCAGTGTCATATTCTTTGAAAGTGTTCCTTATCGTTTTAATATCACGGGCCGAGAGAAAGTCTTTCACTTTGTCCTCTTTCAGTCGCATTTTGAACGCGCCGTCACCGTTTTTGAGCAGTTGTTCAACCGCCGCGCGTTGTTCTTCGCTGTAGTAAAACTCCGGTTTGGACTCCGGGACGTTCTCTTTGATGTGGCCGTCCTCCATGCATGTTAGCTGGGACTCGGCCATGGCTGGACACCGCTGTGTCACCGCTGAACTGGAACCTATGGGTAAAGTCGCACAACCGCTACCGTGTGATTTTAAACGGATCCGGAAGATACACGGTTACCTACCTACCTAGGCTACCTGTGTGACGTTTGACTTTGACAGCTAACCTCAAATGCTGCGTTCAGAAAACTGGGAACTTGGAACCCGGAAATCTCCGACTTCAGTGCGTTCCATACAACTGGGAACTCGGGGGGAAAAACGAGCTCCGTCTGTAATTTTTTTTTGGAAAGGTCATCAAATCTGAATTCCAAGTCAGAAACTCGGGCATCCTAGAGCTACTTGAATTCCGATTTGGATGACCATTCAAAAGCGCATTATTTTCCGAGTTCCCAGTTGTCGTGAACGCGGCATTACCTGCCATAGGGGCGGAACGATACCTTATATAATAAATACCTTATTATATTACGGAAATCACCCTATGGAAGCGCCCAACGCGTATGTGGCTATCATGCACTGACTGTCAGACTGTGATTATTGTTGGACTTCGAACAACCCAGATATTTGTGGCTCTTCTTGGAATTGGTGTGATTCCACAGTTAGTTGATCCAAGGCTATTGCTCTCACACAAGTGAAACTCTAAATGAATAGCTATGTTGCAACATTGATTAACATTTATACAGGGGCTTACAGAAAATGCATTTATTTGATAATCATACAGTAATAATTGTGTTCTGAAGTTGTAAATAGTTGTGTTATCCTGACATAAGCCTACGGTATGGTAAAGTACATTGATAATAAACCAGAAAGAAAGTTACAATACATATATTTAATGCTAAAGCTAATCATTATGTTCTCTCTCTCTCTCTCTCTCTCTCTCTCTCTCTCTCTCTCTCTCTCTCTCTCTCTCTCTCTCTCTCTCTCTCTCTCTCTCTCTCTCTCTCTCTCTCTCTCTCTCTCTCTCTCTCTCTCTCTCTCTCTCAGAAATATAGTTGTTATTGTTAGGGAGGCAGGAAGCCTAGAGGTTAAGACTGTTGGGTCAGTAACCCGAAAGGTCATTGATTCGAATCCCTGAGTGAAAAATCTGTCAATATTCCCTTGAGCAAGGCACTTAACCCTAATTGCTCCTTTAAGTTGCTCTGGATAAGAACGTGTGCTATAATGAATGAAGATACTTATTTAGCTCTAAAAGCTAGCCATGTTCTCTCTCTCATACAGGGTTGGTGTAGTTGGAAGGGAACACTCCCATTTGTCCCCTCAGTCTTCCTTTCCACCATGACATGTCGGAACACTCCAGCACCTCGATGATGTCACCGGCCTTAAAGCTCAGCTCGTCCTTCTCCTCGGCGTTGAAGTCATACTGAGCTCTCACCTGCATCAGACCACCGCCCCCCGTGGTCACGGCCGCACGCTGGAACACAGGTACACACACAGGGGTTGATATTAGACACGTAGCTTCATTCTATACATACACACACATGCATGGAGGTACATACACGCACACACACACACACACACACACACACACACACACACACACACACACACACACACACA
>NC_092159.1:11808903-11816403 GCF_045791955.1 Oncorhynchus clarkii lewisi
AGGAGTCCCAACCAACAGGGTTTATACTGTTACTGGAGGAGTCCCAACCCCACAGGGTTACTGGAGGAGACCCAACCCACAGGGTTTATACTGTTACTGGAGGAGTCCCAACCCACAGGGTTTATACTGTTACTGGAGGAGTCCCAACCCACAGGGGTTATACTGTTACTGGAGGAGTCCCAACCCACAGGGTTTATACTGTTACTGGAGGAGTCCCAACCCACAGGGTTACTGGAGGAGTCCCAACCAACAGGGTTTATACTGTTACTGGAGGAGTCCCAACCCCACAGGGTTACTGGAGGAGACCCAACCAACAGGGTTTATACTGTTACTGGAGGAGTCCCAACCCCACAGGGTTACTGGAGGAGACCCAACCCACAGGGTTTATACTGTTACTTGAGGAGTCCCAACCCACAGGGTTACTGGAGGAGTCCCAACCCACAGAGTTACTGGAGGAGTCCCAACCCACAGGGTTTATACTGTTACTGGAGGAGTCCCAACCAACAGGGTTTATACTGTTACTGGAGGAGTCCCAACCCACAGCGTTACTGGAGGAGTCCCAACCCACAGGGTTACTGGAGGAGTCCCAACCCCACAGGGTTACTGGAGGAGACCCAACCCACAGGGTTTATACTGTTACTTGAGGAGTCCCAACCCACAGGGTTACTGGAGGAGTCCCAACCCACAGGGTTACTGGAGGAGTCCCAACCCACAGGGTTACTGGAGGAGTCCCAACTCACAGGGTTTATCCTGTTGCTGGAGGAGTCCCAACCCACAGGGTTTATACTGTTACTGGAGGAGTCCCAACCCACAGGGTTTATACTGTTACTGGAGGAGTCCCAACCCACAAGGTTACTGGAGGAGTCCCAACCCACAGGGTTTATACTGTTACTGGAGGAGTCCCAACCCACAGGGTTTATACTGTTACTGGAGGAGTCCCAACCCACAGGGTTTATCCTGTTACTGGAGGAGTCCCAACCCACAGGGTTACTGGAGGAGTCACAACCCACAGGGTTTATCCTGTTACTGGAGGAGTCCCAACCCACAGGGTTACTGGAGGAGTCCCAACCCACAGGGTTTATACTGTTACTGGAGGAGTCCCAACCCACAGGGTTTATCCTGTTACTGGAGGAGTCCCAACCCACAGGGTTACTGGAGGAGTCACAACCCACAGGGTTTATCCTGTTACTGGAGGAGTCCCAACCCACAGGGTTACTGGAGGAGTCCCAACCCACAGGGTTTATACTGTTACTGGAGGAGTCCCAACCCACAGGGTTACTGGAGGAGTCCCAACCCACAGGGTTTATACTGTTACTGGAGGAGTCCCAACCCACAGGGTTACTGGAGGAGTCCCAACCCACAGGGTTTATACTGTTACTGGAGGAGTCCCAACCCACAGGGTTACTGGAGGAGTCCCAACCCACAGGGTTTATACTGTTACTGGAGGAGTCCCAACCCACAGGGTTTATACTGTTACTGGAGGAGTCCCAACCCACAGGGTTTATCCTGTTACTGGAGGAGTCCATAGAATCTGAAGATAACACCTACTGTAGAGAGAGGAGGAAGGGAAGCGCTACTAAGGTACACAATAGTACATTTTGGTAGACAGAAGGTGCTTTTTGGTAAAAGGGGTGAATTGGTCATCAAAAAGAAAGGAGGACCAAGGCACTCTTCATATAATGAATTAAAATGCCTGTTTTAGTATGGCATGTTCAATTGAAACAAAGTTTTACAAATCTGACGCGTTTCGGCTGCATGGCCTTCGTCAGGGAGGACAAAGAAATAATACAATGTCCTCTTTTGAACAGCTTTTCCAATCAGCCCTAATTAGAAGAGGGAGTGGTGACACAATTGATTGGACACACCTAGTAAGCAATACCATACACATTAAAAAGTGAAATACTGTAGCTATGTTATCATAAAAATACAACTCCAAGCTATGGTTAGACTGTTGTTGTTCCTGTTCTGCTGTGTACTGTGGAATATATTGTTTTCTTATTCTTGACACTTCTCCCAGTCATATTTAAGGTTAGAACTACCTTTCTAAGTGTTCTGATACTTCTAGCTTGGAGCTGTGGTTTTATGATACAAAGAGTCTCTTGGTCGTCCTTTCTTTTTCATAACACATACTGTATTGACTTGTTTTTATTTGAACCTTTATTAAACTAGGCAGATGTAATGGCCGTTGTTGGTGGACGAAGAGGAGGACCAATGTGCAGCGTGGTAAGTGTCCATATCGATAATTTATTATCCTGAACACTAAACAAAATAACGAGAACGAAACAGTCCTGACCGGTGAATACACACAAAACACAGAACAGAAAATAATCACCCACAACTCAAAGGTGAAACCAGGCTACCTAAGTATGGTTCTCAATCAGGAACAACGATTGACAGCTGCCTCTGATTGAGAACCATACCAGGCCAAACACAGAAATCCCAAATTATAGAAAAAAGAACATAGACTGCCCACCCCAAATCACGCCCTCACCATACTGAAACAAAGACAAAACAAAGGAACTAAGGTCAGAACGTGACAGCAGATCAGTTAAGAACAAATTCTTATTTACAATGACGGCCAAGGAACAGTGTGTTAACTGCCTTGTTCAGGGGCAGAATAACAGATTTTTACCTTGTCAGCTCAGGTATTCAATCTAGCAACCTTTCGATTACTGGCCCAACGCTCTAACCACTAGGTTACCTGCTAGCTTTTCCTCTGAAAGCTCTGTGTGTGTGTGTGTGTGTGTGTGTATGTGTGCGTGTGTGTGCGTGTGTGCGTGTGTGCGTGTGTATGTGTGTGCGTGTGTGCGTGTGTGTGTGTGTGTGTGCGTGTGTGTGTGTGCGTGTGTGCGTGTGAATGTTCCCTCTCTCTCTTCTTTCCTCCTTTCTTCACTATTTCTCGCTCACTATTTATTATGGCCACTAGGGGCCAGCAGAGTCTGTAGCAAAATGATAAAACCATCTGTTCTGAACAGGGCCATATTCACAAATCGTCTCAAGTTAAACAGCTGATCTAGGATCAATTTGGCCTTTTCAGTCACAATGAATACGATTATATAGGCAGGGGGACCTGATCATAGATCAGCACTCATACTTTTACTAAATAATATCCCCAGTAATGGACTGGGCCATATTCATAAAGCATCTCAGAGTACAACAGCTGGTCTAGAATCAGTTTTCCATGTTAGATCATAATGAGTGAAACTACACGGGCAGAGGGGCTACTTTATCCTAGATCTGTACTAACATATATCCTTGGAAAATGAAGAGTTCCTCTCAGTGGGGTCTGATCAGTATTGAGACAATGATACGTCCCAAATGGCACCCTATTCCCTATATAGTGCACTACATTTCACCCTATTCCCTATATAGTGCACTACATTTCACCCTATTCCCTATATAGTGCACTACATTTCACCCTATTCCCTATATAGTGCACTACATTTCACCCTATTCCCTATATAGTGCACTACATTTCACCCTTTTCCCTATATAGTGCACTACATTTCACCTTATTCCCAAATAGTGCACTACATTTCACCCTATTCCCTATATGGTGCACTACATTTCACCCTATTCCCTATATAGTGCACTACATTTCACCCTATTCCCTATATAGTGCACTACATTTCACCCTATTCCCTATATAGTGCACTACATTTCACCCTATTCCCTATATAGTGCACTACATTTCACCCTATTCCCTATATAGTGCACTACATTTCACCTTATTCCCTATATAGTGCACTACATTTCACCCTATTCCCTATATAGTGCACTACATTTCACCCTATTCCCTATATGGTGCACTACATTTCACCCTATTCCCTATATAGTGCACTACATTTCACCTTATTCCCAAATAGTGCACTACATTTCACCCTATTCCCTATATGGTGCACTACATTTCACCCTATTCCCTATATAGTGCACTACATTTCACCTTATTCCCAAATAGTGCACTACATTTCACCCTATTCCCTATATAGTGCACTACATTTCACCCTATTCCCTATATAGTGCACTACATTTCACCCTATTCCCTATATAGTGCACTACATTTCACCCTATTCCCTATATAGTGCACTACATTTCACCTTATTCCCAAATAGTGCACTACATTTCACCCTATTCCCTATATGGTGCACTACATTTCACCCTATTCCCTATATAGTGCACTACATTTCACCCTATTCCCTATATAGTGCACTACATTTCACCTTATTCCCAAATAGTGCACTACATTTCACCCTATTCCCTATATAGTGCACTACATTTCACCCTATTCCCTATATAGTGCACTACATTTCACCTTATTCCCTATATAGTGCACTACATTTCACCCTATTCCCTATATAGTGCACTACATTTCACCCTATTCCCTATATGGTGCACTACATTTAACACTATTCCCTATAGAAAGCTTAAGATAGTTATTATCTGATGATAGCACAGCAGTAAACAAAGAGAATAGCATATTTCATCCCTGCAGGCGCTACACAAAACGATGAAATAAAATATAAAACATACATTACCTTTGATGAGCTTCTTTTGTTGACACTCCAATATGTCCCATAAACATCACAAATGGTCCTTTTGTTAGATTAATTCCGTCCATATTTATCTAAATGTCCATTTATTTGGCGCGTTTCATCCAGAAAAAAACAGCTTCCAATTTGCGCAAAATATTTCAAAAGTTACCTGTAAACTTTGCCAAAACATTTCAAAATACTTTTGTAATACAACTTCAGGTATTTTTAAACGTTAATAATCGATCAAATTGAAGACGGGTCTATCTGTTTTCAATAGAGGACGAGAGGAAACTAACGCTACTTTTCAAGTCTTGGCCAACTCTCAACAGCGTTACCCAGTTCCAAGATGGCCGTACTTCTTCATTGAACAAATGAATAACCTCAACCAAATTCCAAAGACTGGTGACATCCAGTGGAAGAGGTAACAACAAGTTCCTAAGAAATATCGTTTGCCAATGAGAACTCACTGAACAGACAGAGACTGTTAGTCCTCAGGGTTTTGCCTGCTACATAAGTTCTGTTATACTCACAGACATGATTCAAACAGTTTTAGAAACTTCAGTGTTTTCCATCCAAATCTACTAATAATATGCATATATTATATTCTTGGCATGAGTAGCAGGAAGTTGAAATTGGGCACGCTATTTATGCAAAAGTGAAAATGCTGCCTGCCCCCTATCCCTCCATCCCTCTCTTATCCTTCTCTTCCCTCTACCCGTCTCATATCCCTCTCTACCTCCATCTCTCTACCTCCATCTCTCTACCTCCATCTCTCTACCTCCATCCCTCTACCTCCATCTCTCTACCTCCATCTCTCTACCTCCATCTCTCTACCTCCATCTCTCTACCTCCATCTCTCTACCTCCATCTCTCTACCTCCATCTCTCTACCTCCATCTCTCTACCTCCATCCCTCTACCTCCATCTCTCTACCTCCATCTCTCTACCTCCATCTCTCTACCTCCATCTCTCTACCTCCATCCCTCTACCTCCATCTCTCTACCTCCATCTCTCTACCTCCATCTCTCTACCTCCATCTCTCTACCTCCATCCCTCTACCTCCATCTCTCTACCTCCATCTCTCTACCTCCATCTCTCTACCTCCATCCCTCTACCTCCATCTCTCTACCTCCATCTCTCTACCTCCATCTCTCTACCTCCATCCCTCTCTTATCCCTCCCTTCTCTGCATCTCCACCATGCATGTGTTAGACTGATACCCGTATTCATATGCATGCTATTTAATGTGGGTCGTTCTCTCCATTCTCTGTGTCTCACCTCTCTGTTAGTCTCTCGTGGTCAGATTAGAACCCATAGGACGTGTTGCCATGGAGAAGACGGCATTATGATCATCCTGCTCTGGCAGCAGCTCGGGACTGGGAGTAAAATGTCCTGTCATAACAGTGACTTGAATAAAGTACACAGACATAGACACACACAAACACATGGCTACATGTACAAACACACACACACACACACACACACACACACACACACACACACACACACACACACACACACACACACACACACACTGCTGCACTACTGACAGGGGATGTATGTCGCATTTCTTCCAAACAAACAACATTCCTAGATGGATATATCAAAGAGGTCCAATGACTTGTAAATATGTGTGTATCTTCCTGTCATATTGTATTCTGTAGGCCGAGGCAGTGGTGAGAGGGGCCTGCACATATTAACATTTCATACAGTCTTCTGTATTTGGATTCATCCCAAAGGGCACCCTATCCCCTATATAGTGCACTACTGTTGACCAGGGCCCATAAGGAAGGCAGGGTACTATATAGGGAATAGGGTGCCCTTTGGGACACAGCCCCGGTTGTATGTTCCCACCTGTGATGTGTCTGTCTGTTCTAATGGTCTGGTTTATTCATGCTATGGTAGAACAGCAGGGAGCTGCATGTAATTAACACAGCATTAAATATGGATATCTGGAGTGTGTGTGGGGGCAGGGTGGTGTGTGTGTGTGTGGGGGCAGGGTGGTGTGTGTGTGTGTGGGGGCAGGGTGGTGTGTGTGTGTGTGGGGGCAGGGTGGTGTGTGTGTGTGTGGGGGGGCAGGGTGGGGGGTGGTGTGTGTGTGTGTGTGTGTATCTTATATAATTGAGTGCTTCTGATTCGGAGTAATCTAAGAATCCAACACCCTTTCCAACCTGTCAGAAGCTCTAATTGAAAAACATACAGAATATCCATCCAGTGACACTACTCACAGTGGGCAGTAGAGGGAGATAGTGACACTACTCACAGTGGGCAGTAGGGGGAGGTAGTGACACTACTCACAGTGGGCAGTAGAGGGAGGTAGTGACACTACTCACAGTGGGCAGTAGAGGGAGGTAGTGACACTACTCACAGTGGGCAGTAGGGGGAGGTAGTGACACTACTCACAGTGGGCAGTAGAGGGAGGTAGTGACACTACTCACAGTGGGCAGTAGAGGGGGGTAGTGACACTACTCACAGTGGGCAGTAGGGGGAGGTAGTGACACTACTCACAGTGGGCAGTAGGGGGAGGTAGTGACACTACTCACAGTGGGCAGTAGGGGGAGATAGTGACACTACTCACAGTGGGCAGTAGGGAGAGGTAGTGACACTACTCACAGTGGGCAGTAGGGGGAGGTAGTGACACTACTCACAGTGGGCAGTAGGGGGAGATAGTGACACTACTCACAGTGGGCAGTAGGGGGAGGTAGTGACACTACTCACAGTGGGCAGTAGGGGGAGGTAGTGACACTACTCACAGTGGGCAGTAGGGGGAGGTAGTGACACTACTCACAGTGGGCAGTAAGGGGAGGTAGTGACACTACTCACAGTGGGCAGTAGGGGGAGGTAGTGACACTACTCACAGTGGGCATTAGGGGGAGGTAGTGACACTACTCACAGTGGGCAGTAGAGGGAGGTAGTGACACTACTCACAGTGGGCAGTAGGGGGAGGTAGTGACACTACTCACAGTGGGC
>NC_092159.1:11821403-11845678 GCF_045791955.1 Oncorhynchus clarkii lewisi
CCTCTCTAGTGACTCCAAAGCTGAATGATTCACTATAAGCTTATATAAAGTTAACAAGTAAATATAGTTGACCGCAGGACTCCAAAATTCCCTTTCTCTACCTTTTCTCACTTCTGACAGAAAAGCACTGGAAAACATTGATGTGAGCTTCACTGGACTGCTGCTACACTCTCTTCTCTTTCTCCCGGTTCTTACTGTGTTTGGAGATGCTGCAGCATTGCCATCAATATAAGAGAGAGAGAGAGAGAGAGAGAGAGAGAGAGAGAGAGAGAGAGAGAGAGAGAGAGAGAGAGAGAGAGAGAGAGACAGAGAGAGAGAGACAGAGAGAGAGAGAGAGAGAGACATAGAGAGAGAGACATAGAGAGAGAGAGAGAGAGAGAGAGACACAGACAGAGAACTCAAGTAAGATTGTACTATAACGTTACAGACTGTGCAGAGCATTGTGTTTTTCTGTTACTAACTGAATACGTGTGTCACCACTGAAGTCCGTCTCAGAAAGGAATGGCCATGTAACCTTCTCCCTGTACGTAGTTCAGTCTGCGCTCTCAGCTGGTAGTAATCTAACGTTTTATGTCCCAAATGGCACCCTATTCCCTATATAGTGCACTACTTTAGACCAGGGCTCATAGGGAAATCATGGGTTGCGCCTCCGTCACTCGGTCGCGTCGTTGCCATTGTTATCAGTGTGTTACAGATGCTGCAGCATATTGATGTCCCACGGATGCTTAATGTTCAGTCTTTCTGAACGGAGGCTAATGACTGTGTCGTCTAAATGATGACATTGCTACAGTCGACAACTATTTAGTAGAAAACAACTTTGCCATCATTATTATCGTCAAGTTTACTTTAGAGAGATGGCAATGTTGTTAGAAATAGCTAGCAATGCCAACTTCAGCTAGCTAAAATGTCAGTGCTCTTCCCTCAATCTTAGCTAGCTAGCTAAAGTGTCAGTGCTCTTCCCTCAATCTTAGCTAGCTAGCTAAAGTGTCAGTGCTCTTCCCTCAATCTTAGCTAGCTAGCTAAAGTGTCAGTGCTCTTCCCTCAATCTTAGCTAGCTAGCTAAAGTGTCAGTGCTCTTCCCTCAATCTTAGCTAGCTAGCTAAAATGTCAGTGCTCTTCCCTCAATCTTAGCTAGCTAGCTAAAGTGTCAGTGCTCTTCCCTCAATCTTAGCTAGCTAGCTAAAGTGTCAGTGCTCTTCCCTCAATCTTAGCTAGCTAGCTAAAGTGTCAATGCTCTTCCCTCAATCTTAGCTAGCTAGCTAAAGTGTCAGTGCTCTTCCCTCAATCTTAGCTAGCTAGCTAAAGTGTCAGTGCTCTTCCCTCAATCTTAGCTAGCTAGCTAAAGTGTCAGTGCTCTTCCCTCAATCTTAGCTAGCTAGCTAAAGTGTCAGTGCTCTTCCCTCAATCTTAGCTAGCTAGCTAAAGTGTCAGTGCTCTTCCCTCAATCTTAGCTAGCTAGCTAAAGTGTCAGTGCTCTTCCCTCAATCTTAGCTAGCTAGCTAAAGTTACACTGCATCTAAAGTCAATCTGCCTTCATGATGACAAAATCTTGTCCAGCTCATTATTTGCCTCCTTTTGAAATGTCATCGTGTTTCCAAGCCACAGTACTGCACTTTACAGCAACTCTTCATCAACTCTTCATCAACTCTTCATCAATGTCATCGTGTTTCCAAGCCACAGTACTGCACTTTACAGCAACTCTTCATCAACTCTTCATCAACTCTTCATCAATGTCATCGTCTTTCCAAGCCACAGTACTGCACTTTAGAGCAACTCTTCATCAACTCTTCATCAATGTCATCGTGTTTCCAAGCCACAGTACTGCACTTTAGTGCAACTCTTCATCAACTCTTCATCAATATCATCGTGTTTCCAAGCCACAGTACTGCACTTTAGAGCAACTCTTCATCAGAACCTATTTGGACTGTATTGAGTAGAATGCTTAGCTGGGCATCGGTCCTGAAACGAGCGTTCAAAACAACACTGTGATGAAACATACAACCCACCAACAGGATGCCAGTTGAGCCGGAGGCTTGGAAGACAGAGTAGGCCTAGTGATAGTGTTTACCTGTCTCCTGCAATGGAGATTACAACGAGATGTAGCCAACCAGCGACCATTGGTTGAGTAGCAGGGCGTGTTTAGAAGCATCAGTATCTGTCTGTGACCTTAAAACTTAAGAGTACCTAAGTACTTAACACTGGGACATGATGTGTGGAACTGCATGTAGAACATTGTCATGTAGGATGTGTGTAGATGTGTAGGATTTGCTGACCCCTCATCACAGATTCAATACCTATAGGCCTGTGTCTGACCATGCCACTTTGTGACTCATTACGTCCGTTAGCTTGTTAACTCGTCTGTATTGGTGACTGTAACCATGGCAGCATGTCTAACGACCAACCCCCACCTCACCCTGTCTCCTCCGCTCCTCCAAGGTCGGTGCTACCAGCTAAACGGACAGCCGGGGCGCAGGCCAACGGAGCAGGACCGGGACACATCTGTCTGTTTGGATCCTTATGTGGTCATTCAATGAGGCGATAGGGCCGCATGTCGCCCAGCAAGTCCGTCTGGCATCTGTCTGTTGGCTTGGTGTTGTGTCTGTCACGCTCAATCAGCGACAATTTAATGTGGCCAACTTTTATTGAGTGGGTCAGACATTGTTGGCCGGATGAAGTGGAATTTCTCTGGCTGTGATTTTAAATTGAGCCGCTCATTAGCCCCTCGAAACAAATGACTTTATTAATCTCCTGGGGGAAATTGATTTGGGAAATGGATAACGACCGTTCGCAGGTTTTGGAGTTCTATGCTATCATGTTTGGCTTAAAACCTTTCATTTATATAACAGAGGAAATCCGTTACAATATATAGTTTAATTAATATAACAGCTCCAGGTTAACTGTTGAAGGGGATATATATTGTTTAATTGATATTACAGCTCCAGGTTAACTGTTGAAGGGTATATATAGTTTAATTGATATTACAGCTCCAGGTTAACTGTTGTCATGACATTGGCCTCTCTGAGTATAGCAACCACATCCCCCTCTCCCTGCCTCCCCCTTTCCTCCTTCAACTAGGCTGCTGTGGTCAGAGGTCGCAAATTCCTCAGAAGACCCTGCCTCATGGCCACACAGTATTAGAGAGAGGGTAAACTTTCATAGAGGACATAAGGAATCCTTCCACCTCACAGAACTTGAGGTACGAACAAATGTCATGTTCTGGAGAAAGTGTAAAAGATGGGTGAAGAATCCAGCTACGAACTGGTCCGTTTGTCACAACTTGGGGAAGCTCATGGGAGACGGTGTGGCCACATTACCATAACGTTGTTTATATAATAGCCCCAGATATAAGGTTTACATCTAATTGTTGTATAAGATGAATGAGTGAATATGATACTGTTTACACAATTTTACAATGTGATTTTGGACTGTGTAATGAAGGAAAACTCAAAAAGGGAATTGGATATGAACTAAATCAGAGGACCGCCCCTGAGCCCAGTTAGGGTCAGACATCCTGGACCGCCCCTGAGCCCAGTTAGGGTCAGGCGTCCTGGGACAGCCCTTTTCTGCCATTCCAATAAAACCCAACTTTGAGAAATTATCAGGAGACCATGTTTTTCTCCATCAGGAGGGGGACAAAGGTTGCAGACCATTGCAGAATCTTTTAACCATACCACGTGGTTAAACTCTTAGACTATCAATACTGACAGAATAAGAACAAGTCTTTGATATTAATTACTAGTCTGCAGCTAGGAATTCGGTATCATTGAACGCGAAGAATGACAACCGCCGAAACATCCATTCTATAACGAATGTCACTTTGAACTATCCCCTCTAACCAAGACAGAGCGAGAGGGGGAGAGAGGGGGACAATTCTACAAAAGAAAGAACTTTTCACCAGCGATCAAGACGATACACTGAGCGTAAATATATATTGATTGCAATTGTTCCCGAATGATTGAGCGTTCATGTGCAAAGGATTAGCATTTTAATTGTTATAATTATCACTCTGTAGTGACTTCTTGGTCGACCCACCAATGAGATATTTCAGTTTTACATTTTTTGTAAAATAGCAAAAATGTATTAAAACCTGTTTTTGCTTTGTCATTATGGGATATTGTATGTCGATTGATGAAGGGAAAAAACAATTTCATACATTTTACATTAAGGCAGGAAACGTAACAAAATGTGGAAAATGAAAGGACCCTGAATACTTTCCAAATGCACTATTTTTACCTTCAGTCTACCAGCAGTTCACCTCCGGTCTAACCCCGGTCTACCCCCAGTCTACCTCTGGTCTACCTCCAGTCTACCCTCAGTCTAACCCCGGTCTACCCCCAGTCTACCTCTGGTCTACCCTCAGTCTACCCCCAGTCTACCCCCAGTCTACCAGCAGTTCACCTCCGGTCTAACCCCGGTCTACCCCCAGTCTACCAGCAGTTCACCTCCGGTCTAACCCCGGTCTACCCCCAGTCTACCTTCAGTCTACCAGCAGTTCACCTCCGGTCTAACCCCGGTCTAACCCCGGTCTACCTCCAGTCTACCTCTGGTCTATCCTCAGTCTACCCCCAGTCTACCCCCAGTCTACCCCCAGTCGACCTCCAGGCTACCATCAGTCTACCCGTGGTCTACCCCCAGTCTACCTTCAGTCTACCTTCAGTCTACCTTCAGTCTACCAGCAGTTCACCTCCGGTCTAACCCCGGTCTACCCCCAGTCTACCTCCGGTCTACCTCCAGTCTACCCCCAGTCTACCCTCAGTCTACCCCCAGTCTACCTCCAGTCTACCCTCAGTCTACCTTCAGTCTACCCCCAGTCTACCTCTGGTCTACCTCCAGTCTACCTCCGGTCTACCTCCAGTCTACCCTCAGTCTACCTTCAGTCTACCAGCAGTTCACCTCCGGTCTAACCCCGGTCTACCCCCAGTCTACCTCTGGTCTACCTCCAGTCTACCTCCGGTCTACCTCCAGTCTACCCTCAGTCTACCTTCAGTCTACCAGCAGTTCACCTCCGGTCTAACCCCGGTCTACCCCCAGTCTACCTCTGGTCTACCCCCAGTCTACCTTCAGTCTACCAGCAGTTCACCTCCGGTCTAACCCCGGTCTACCCCCAGTCTACCTCTGGTCTACCTCCAGTCTACCTCCGGTCTACCTCCAGTCTACCCTCAGTCTACCTTCAGTCTACCAGCAGTTCACCTCCGGTCTAACCCCGGTCTACCCTCAGTCTACCCTCAGTCTACCCCCAGTCTACCCTCAGTCTACCCTCAGTTGACTCCCAGTCTACCCTCGGTTTACCTTCAGTCTAATTCCAGTCTACCTCCAGTCTACCTTCGGTCTACCTCCGGTCTACCTCCAGTCTACCTCCAGTCTTCCCCTAGTCTGCCCTTGGTCTTTCTCATGTCTTCTCCCGGTCTAACCCCGATCTACCTCCAGTCTACCTCCAGTCTACCTCCATTCTACCCCCGATCTACCTCCAGTCTATCTCCATTCTACCCCCAGTCTACCTCCAGTCTACCTCTAGTCAACTCCCAGTATATCTCCAGTATTCCTCCAGTCTACCCTCGGGTTACCTTAAGTCTACTTCCAGTCTAACACCAGTCTACCCCCAGTCTACCTCCAGTCTACCCTATGTTTGCTTTCAGTCTACTTCCTGTCTACCACCAGTCTATCCCCAGTCTAACATCAGTCTACCTCCAGTCTACCATCAGTCTACCCCCGGTCTACCTCCTGTGTACCCCCAATCTACTTCCAGTCTACCCACGGGCTACCTCTGGTCTACCTCCAGTCTACCCCCCGTCTACCCCTAGTCTTCCTCCAGTCTTCTTCCAGTCTTCCTCCAGTCAGCCCTCTGTCTATCTCGGTCTACCCCAGCGGTAGATTAATGACAGATTAACATTGATTTTTTTTATTATGGACTGTGGCTTAATGTCTCTGGGGAGGATGAATATGGTACTCAAAGAACACTGACAGCTGAACAACAGCTGAGCTAAACGTAATAGGTTGGGTACCAGTCTGTTTGTGCTTACATTCCACTCCATGTACTATCTGTCATAATGCCAAACATATGTACTATCTGTCATAATGCCAAGCATATGCTTGGAGAGAGAAAAATGTTTGCCACATGACACAGAATACAAGGAGTGGAATGCATGTTAACACAAACCAGGTCTGGATTTCAGGATGGAACAACAGGGGATCAAAAACAATAACACTAGTGGTGGATTAGCTGTTTGTTCACCCGCACAATAACTAATAACCCATCCACAACCACCTGACTGTGTGATAAAGGGAAAACATGTTGCCCACACCTGACCCTCACTCGCAAATATAGAAAATGCGCTGTAGGCTTCAGTCAAAGACGGTGTAACGATTTGTTGACAGGGGGTGCAGGAGTTTTTGTTGCCTGATTTAGATATGGTTCTGGTTATAATTTTTGGTAGGCTATTTGTTAGTCAGCGTGTCTATAATTAGATACATACAGTTTCTCTTCTGTCATTATATGTTGCCCTAGAAGACTAAATAAACCCTTGCTCATCAGAATAATGGCATGAACCGGTAGAAAGAATGCTTCCATCCATAGCCATGGGGAGTAGGGGTGCTGAGGCTGCAGCAGCCATAGGAAAAATCACAATAAAAATATATATATACAGTGCATTCAGAAAGTATTCAGACCCCTTCACTTTTTACACATGTTGTTATGTTACAGCCTTATTCTAAAATTAAATAAATAGTTTTTCCCCCTCATCAACCTACACACAATACACCATAATGACAAAACTAAAACAGGTTTGTAGACATTTTTGCAAAAAATAAAAAATAACTGAAATATCACAATTACATAAGTATTCAGACCCTTTACTCAATACTTTGTTGAAGCACCTTTGGCAGCGATTACAACCATGCATCTTCTTGGGTATGATTTTACAAGCTTGGCGCACCTGGATTTTGGGGAATTTCTCCTATTCTTCTCTGCAGATCCTCTCAAGCTCTGTCAGGTTGGATGGGGAGCGTCACTGCACAGCTATTTTCAGGTCTCTATAGAGACGTTGGATCAGGTTCAAGTTCGGGCTCTGGCTGGGCCACTCAAGGACATTCAGAGACTTCCCGAAGCCACTCCTGCCTTGTCTTGACTGTGTGCTTAGGGTCTTTGTCCTGTTGGAAGGTGAACCTTCACCCCAATATGAGGTCCTGAGAACTCTGGAGCAGGTTTTCCTCAAAGATCACTCTGTACTTTTCTCTATTAATCTTTCCCTCGGTCCTGACTAGTCCCCCAGTCCCTGTCACTGAATAACAGGACAATCATCCGCACAGCATGATTCTACCACCACCATGCTTCACCGTAGGGATGGTGACAGGTTTCCTCCAGACGTGACACTTGTCATTCAGGCCAAAAAGTTCAATTTATTTTAGAATAAATACTTTCCCGATGCACTGTATATATATATATTATGTATATTATTACTTTTTTTTTTTTTACAAATATTTGTTGACAAAGTAGTGCCCTGGGCCTTTACTACTATTAGCAGATCGATATAGACGTCTGAAAACGGAAAAGCATCTCAGCTTTGAAGTATCTGAGCTTTGCCAAAAAGGTAGTTGTATAATTAAGGACAGTATATTGCAGGATTCAATAGTTGGAATTGTAAGAGTTGTTGCCCTGTCTCCTTCTCTGTGATGTCATTCTAATGGAATCCAGAAAGAACAAAACCCTGTCCCTTTCTCTGTGATGTCATTCTAATGGAATCCAGAAAGAACAAAACCCTTTCTCTGTGATGTCATTCTAATGGAATCCAGAAAGAACAAAACCCTGTCCCTTTCTCTGTGATGTCATTCTAATGGAATCCAGATAGAACAAAACCCTGTCCCTTTCTCTGTGATGTCATTCTAATGGAATCCAGATAGAACAAAACCCTGTCCCTTTCTCTGTGATGTCATTCTAATGGAATCCAGAAAGAACAAAACCCTTTCTCTGTGATGTCATTCTAATGGAATCCAGATAGAACAAAACCCTGTCCCTTTGTCTGTGATGTCATTCTAATGGAATCCAGATAGAACAAAACCCTGTCCCTTTCTCTGTGATGTCATTCTAATGGAATCCAGATAGGACAAAACCCTGTCCCTTTCTCTGTGATGTCATTCTAATGGAATCCACCCTGTCCCTTTCTCTGTGATGATAGGACAAAACCCTGTCCCTTTCTCTGTGATGTATGGAATCCAGATAGATAGACAAAACCCCGTCCCTTTCTCTGTGATGTCATTCTAATGGAATCCAGATAGGACAAAACCCGTCCCTTTCTCTGTGATGTCATTCTAATGGAATCCAGATAGAACAAAACCCCGTCCCTTTCTCTGTGATGTCATTCTAATGGAATCCAGATAGAACAAAACCCCGTCCCTTTTTCTGTGATGTCATTCTAATGGAATCCAGATAGGACAAAACCCTGTCCCTTTCTCTGTGATGTCATTCTAATGGAATCCAGATAGAACAAAACCCTGTCCCTTTCTCTGTGATGTCATTCTAATGGAATCCAGATAGAACAAAACCCTGTCCCTTTCTCTGTGATGTCATTCTAATGGAATCCAGATAGGACAAAACCCCGTCCCTTTCTCTGTGATGTCATTCTAATGGAATCCAGATAGAACAAAACCCTATCCCTTTCTCTGTGATGTCATTCTAATGGAATCCAGATAGAACAAAACCCTTTCTCTGTGATGTCATTCTAATGGAATCCAGATAGAACAAAACCCTGTCCCTTTCTCTGTGATGTCATTCTAATGGAATCCAGATAGAACAAAACCCTGTCCCTTTCTCTGTGATGTCATTCTAATGGAATCCAGATAGGACAAAACCCTGTCCCTTTCTCTGTGATGTCATTCTAATGGAATCCAGATAGAACAAAACCCTGTCCCTTTCTCTGTGATGTCATTCTAATGGAATCCAGATAGAACAAAACCCCTGTCCCTTTCTCTGTGATGTCATTCTAATGGAATCCAGATAGGACAAAACCCCGTCCCTTTCTCTGTGATGTCATTCTAATGGAATCCAGATAGAACAAAACCCCGTCCCTTTCTCTGTGATGTCATTCTAATGGAATCCAGATAGAACAAAACCCCGTCCCTTTCTCTGTGATGTCATTCTAATGGAATCCAGATAGGACAAAACCCTGTCCCTTTCTCTGTGATGTCATTCTAATGGAATCCATGTCATTCTAATGGAATCCAGATAGGATTCCCTAGAACAAAACCCCGTCCATTCTAATGGAATCCAGATAGAACAAAACCTCGTCCCTTTCTCTGTGATGTCATTCTAATGGAACAAAACCCTATCCCTTTCTCTGTGATCATTCTAATGGAATCCAGATAGAACAAAACCCTTTCTCTGTGAATTCTAATGGAATCCTAGAACAAACCCCGTCCCTTTCTCTGTGATGTCATTCTAATGGAATCCAGGAACAAAACCCCGTCCCTTTCCTGTGATGTCATTCTAATGGAATCCAGATAGAAAAACCCTGTCCCTTTCTCTGTGATGTCATTCTAATGGAATCCAGAAAGAACAAAACCCTTTCTCTGTGATGTCATTCTAATGGAATCCAGATAGAACAAAACCCTGTCCCTTTCTCTGTGATGTCATTCTAATGGAATCCAGATAGGACAAAACCCTTTCTCTGTGATGTCATTCTAATGGAATGGAACAAAAATCCATGGAATCCAGATAGAACAAAAATCCCTTTCTCTGTGATGTCATTCTAATGGAATCCAGATAGAACAAAACCCTTTCTCTGTGATGTCATTCTAATGGAACAAAATCCTGTGAGATATGGAACAAAACCCCGTCCCCCTGATTCTCTGTGATGTCATGTCATTCTAATGGAATCCAGATAGAACAAAATGTCATTCTAATGGAATCCAGATAGAACAAAACCCCGTCCCTTTCTCTGTGATGTCATTCTAATGGAATCCAGATAGGACAAAACCCTGTCCCTTTCTCTGTGATGTCATTCTAATGGAATCCAGATAGAACAAAACCCTGTCCCTTTCTCTGTGATGTCATTCTAATGGAATCCAGATAGAACAAAACCCTGTCCCTTTCTCTGTGATGTCATTCTAATGGAATCCAGATAGGACAAAACCCCGTCCCTTTCTCTGTGATGTCATTCTAATGGAATCCAGATAGAACAAAACCCCGTCCCTTTCTCTGTGATGTCATTCTAATGGAATCCAGATAGGACAAAACCCCGTCCCTTTCTCTGTGATGTCATTCTAATGGAATCCAGATAGAACAAAACCCCGTCCCTTTCTCTGTGATGTCATTCTAATGGAATCCAGATAGAACAAAACCTCGTCCCTGTGATGTTTCTCAGATAGAGAACAAAACCCTATCCCTTTCTCTGTGATGTCATTCTAATGGAATCCAGATAGAACAAAACCCTTTCTCTGTGATGTCATTCTAATGGAATCCAGATAGAACAAACCCCGTCCCTTTCTCTGTGATGTCATTCTAATGGAATCCAGATAGAACAAAACCCCGTCCCTTTCTCTGTGATGTCATTCTAATGGAATCCAGATAGAACAAAACCCTGTCCCTTTCTCTGTGATGTCATTCTAATGGAATCCAGAAAGAACAAAACCCTTTCTCTGTGATGTCATTCTAATGGAATCCAGATAGAACAAAACCCTGTCCCTTTCTCTGTGATGTCATTCTAATGGAATCCAGATAGGACAAAACCCTGTCCCTTTCTCTGTGATGTCATTCTAATGGAATCCAGATAGAACAAAACCCTGTCCCTTTCTCTGTGATGTCATTCTAATGGAATCCAGATAGAACAAAACCCCGTCCCTTTCTCTGTGATGTCATTCTAATGGAACCCAGATAGGACAAAACCCTGTCCCTTTCTCTGTGATGTCATTCTAATGGAATCCAGATAGAACAAAACCCTGTCCCGTTCTCTGTGATGTCATTCTAATGGAATCCAGAAAAAACAAAACCCTGTCCCTTTCTCTGTGATGTCATTCTAATGGAATCCAGAAAGAACAAAACCCTTTCTCTGTGATGTCATTCTAATGGAATCCAGATAGAACAAAACCCTGTCCCTTTCTCTGTGATGTCATTCTAATGGAATCCAGATAGTGCAAAACCCTGTCCCTTTCTCTTTGATGTCATTCTAATGGAATCCAGATAGAACAAAACCCTGTCCCTTTCTCTGTGATGTCATTCTAATGGAATCCAGATAGAACAAAACCCTGTCCCTTTCTCTGTGATGTCATTCTAATGGAATCCAGATAGAACAAAACCCGTCCCTTTCTCTGTGATGTCATTCTAATGGAATCCAGATAGGACAAAACCCCGTCCCTTTCTCTGTGATGTCATTCTAATGGAATCCAGATAGAACAAAACCCTGTCCCTTTCTCTGTGATGTCATTCTAATGGAATCCAGATAGAACAAAACCCCGTCCCTTTCTCTGTGATGTCATTCTAATGGAATCCAGATAGAACAAAACCCTATCCCTTTCTCTGTGATGTCATTCTAATGGAATCCAGATAGAACAAAACCCTTTCTCTGTGATGTCATTCTAATGGAATCCAGATAGAACAAACCCCGTCCCTTTCTCTGTGATGTCATTCTAATGGAATCCAGATAGAACAAAACCCCGTCCCTTTCTCTGTGATGTCATTCTAATGGAATCCAGATAGAACAAAACCCTGTCCCTTTCTCTGTGATGTCATTCTAATGGAATCCAGAAAGAACAAAACCCTTTCTCTGTGATGTCATTCTAATGGAATCCAGATAGAACAAAACCCTGTCCCTTTCTCTGTGATGTCATTCTAATGGAATCCAGATAGGACAAAACCCTGTCCCTTTCTCTGTGATGTCATTCTAATGGAATCCAGATAGAACAAAACCCCGTCCCTTTCTCTGTGATGTCATTCTAATGGAATCCAGATAGAACAAAACCCTGTCCCTTTCTCTGTGATGTCATTCTAATGGAATCCAGAAAGAACAAAACCCTGTCCCTTTCTCTGTGATGTCATTCTAATGGAATCCAGATAGAACAAAACCCTGTCCCTTTCTCTGTGATGTCATTCTAATGGAATCCAGAAAGAACAAAACCCTGTCCCTTTCTCTGTGATGTCATTCTAATGGAATCCAGAAAGAACAAAACCCTTTCTCTGTGATGTCATTATAATATAATCCAGAAAGAACAAAACCCTGTCCTCAAACATTTACATCAAAAGGTCCAAAGTTATGGACAAAGACACAAAACATTCACAACAAATTAAATATTTTTATTGAACAAATAACATGGAAAACAACCACTTTTTGTATATTAATTTACCATTACAAACCACTTAATGTAAATGTACATTTCTTTATTGTACAGAGGCTGGTCATCTAGGTTGGACTTGTAGACTTTCCATCACAATGAAGAAAAACAATGATGAAAAACAATGAAGAAAAAGACAAAAAACCATGAAGAAAAACAATGAAGAAAAACAAAGAAGAAAAACAATGAAGAAAAACAAAGAAGAAAAACCATGTAGAAAAACAATGAAGAAAAACAAAGAAGAAAAACAATGAAGAAAAACAAAGAAGAAAAACCATGTAGAAAAACAAAGAAAAACAAAGAAGAAAAACCATGAAGAAAAACAATGAAGAAAAACAAAGAAGAAAAACAATGAAGAAAAACAAAGAAGAAAAACCATGTAGAAAAACAAAGAAAAACAAAGAAGAAAAACCATGAAGAAAAACAATGAAGAAAAACAAAGAAGAAAAACAATGAAGAAAAACAAAGAAGAAAAACCATGTAGAAAAACAAAGAAAAACAAAGAAGAAAAACCATGTAGAAAAACAAAGAAAAACATGAAGAAAAACAATGAAGAAAAACAAAGAAGAAAAACCATGTAGAAAAACAAAGAAAAACATGAAGAAAAACAATGAAGAAAAACAATGAAGAAAAAGAAAAAAAACCATGAAGAAAAACAATGAAGAAAAACAAAGAAGAAAAACCATGTAGAAAAACAAAGAAAAACAAAGAAGAAAAACCATGTAGAAAAACAAAGAAAAACAAAGAAGAAAAACCATGTAGAAAAACAAAGAAAAACAATGAAGAAAAATAAAGAAAAAAAAGAAAAAAAAACATGAAGAAAAACAATGAAGAAAAACAAAGAAGAAAAACAATGCACAATACAGTACATTGAGACATCAAGTGATTTGTGATGATATGATGTGGCAGTTGGTAGAGCATGCTGCTTGTTAGGGTTGTGGGTTCGATTCCCGCAAAGGACCAGTATGAAATGTACACACAACTGTGAGTTGCTCTGGAAAAGAGCATCTACTGAAAATGTATGAATAGACCATAACAGTTTTCATGTAGAAATAAGATGTATTTGCAAAGTATTTCAAGAAACTGGAAAACATATATAGTATTTTTATATTACCAAATACATTTAGTTAACATTTTTCACAAAAATAGTGCACTAGGCCTTTACTAGTCCCTTATCAACCGACCAATAATATAGACATCTTCAGCGTGGAAATAGAAACCTGTGAAAACGACTAAACATGTTCCTGATAAGATCCCAGTTCGGCTTGGAGGCATATTTAACGTGGTTGAATGCTATCAGCTTTTATGAGGCTGATACAGACAGCACCTCTACATACAGTATGGTATCTAACTGAGCATTCACATTCTCTGGAGTTGCCTGAATAAATCATGTTTCTCCACCCGTGTTCTCCAGGAGTTCATAGTAAGACTATGTGTGTCCAGAATTCAGTTTCCGTTTAACCCACCTGAACAGTAGACTACAGTTCCCTTAAGATATAGGCCTATTTGAAGTCCCCATCTTGTGACTGTGGAATTTGTAGCGCCTCCCAATCATCACACAGAACACAGCAGCACTGCTATCCTCCTCTTTCACCACCTCACCAAATCTTTACCAAACACCACCGTTCAGGCCCTCCCTTCTCTTCATTGTCAACTCTCCTTTCACAGCTTGTATTGAATTAAACTCAGACGTTGTCCTTTTTGCCTCCGTGGATTGACGTTAACATGTATTGATCCTAAACCCGTCAGCCCTGCAGATATAACCGCAGGGACTGCGACTTATGCGTCAACCCCATAGCACTAAATAACATGGCTCTTATTGGTAGTCAACACAGGTGACAAATGAAACAGTAGTACTCTGTGGAAATCACTTGTAGGATGATGTGCTATGAGTGTCCAACGAACACACACTATGCTTGTATTATATCTGCAGTATGTTGCTCAGAACAGCATTAGTCTCTATACTCGCTGTCCATGGTGCTGATCTGTTACTTTCCCTCTATGTCCTCTCTCTCATAGGAAACAGAGAGCTTTGGTTGAGTTCAGTCATTACTCTCATCTGTCTCACGAGGTTTGCTACTGGAAGTCTGTCCCTCTTGCTAAATCTCCCATCTAACAGTGAACAGAATTTGAAAGATGGTATCCTATATTATGAATCAGCAACACTGGGCCTAGATTTCCAAGGTAACCATCAGACTTCAAAAGACAATCTTTATGCTTCAGTCCATTTATTTTCTTTATCTGCAAGAATAATTGTTGGCATGGCAACAGGGCTTGGTTATATCCCCCTCAGATTTCTCTTTAAGCCTTATTCATTCGGCAGTGAGTTAAACAAATCACAGCCCACATCTCCATGGAGATTCTTCTGGAACATTTGACGTTGATCTAGACTTGTCTCGTGCCCCTGTGCTGCCAGCCAGTCAGTTCTTCTATTGATGTGTGTAGGCCTATTTCCGTTGGCATTTCCCCTGTGTGCTAGGAGTGAGTGTGTGTCTGTCTCTCACTGTGTTTTCTATGACAGATTGAAAGAGAGCTAGATAAATACAGTACTGTATCTGTGCGCTTCCCCTTCTCCTCTCCGCCTCACTCCCCGCGCGCCTGTCCCTGTCGCTCTGCCGCCGCCGCCGCTGCTTTTGAATCACACAAGCGCGCGCCTAGTTATCCACCAAGTGATAATTGCGTAGCTGATTGTTTTCTGCGGAATTTCAACGGAAATCTCTCCTCCACCACCGAAGACCTTAGCGGGAGCCAGCTCGAGACTATTCCGCTTTTCGATGGGAAGAAGGGAAATGTGGTTGATAGAAACAGCTGGAAGTAGGCTATATAGTTTTCCGGTTTTCGAGGTTAAATTGCCATTTCGACAAACATTCACTGTTTTTCCCACGCGGGGGACTGGGATTGTATCAGACTAACCCTTCCGTTTGCCAGAGAGACATTCTGGAACGTACCGGAACCAGGAGGGAGTTGTCAGTCAACAGGCATCAGGGAAAGCCTCCTCCCGTTGGGTTTGACGTTAACTGCTCCGTGTTGGGGTTCTCGCGCTCTCCACTCGCCTGAAGTGATGTGAATTCTCCGTAGTTGGAGAAGAACGTTCAGACATGAGCCGCGAGACAAGGAACTCCAGACAACCTGCGAGGACCTGGGATTTCAACAGACTAATGTGAAAACATTATCGTCTGTGGATTCAGAGGCAGCGAGAAAAGGGACGACGTGCGTTTTGTTATTTTACGCATTAATAATAACCTAACCACACTAAACTGTAAGGAAACCCTTTAAAACATGTTTTGTATTTGCCTTATTCCAAAAAAAATGAAGGTTGAACGTTAATCGTGCAGTTATTGAATAATTTGACCCGTTTTCGGTATCTTGGAGGGAATGGCTTGACTCTGGTGGTGAGAGGAGGAGAAAAGGGGGCATATCAACACCTGCGAGGGACTTCCAATGCTCTCTCCATCGATCCCCAGTCGATTTACCCACATTGAAGAATGAAGATACGGCACAACGAGTTCTAGTGGATAGCCTACAATAGTCGGTTCGCGTGGTGCGCGAACGCGAGCCTTCATGGATAGATTATCTCTGTAAATCAACTTGGATACAACGTTAATCATACTTTAAAACCCAGCAAAAACGGACCAGGTTGGAGAATATTATTTATAAAGTGAAATAAAGCATGTGGATTATTGTTCCCAAGAGTCACTCATTCCGCGCAGACATGGTGAACTGATGAGTTGCTAAAGCTACAAAGAATATATCAGACCCGATTCTGATCTTCTCGCTTTGAAACCGACCGCTGCCGTATGTTTTTAAGTGCACAGGTGGTCCATCATTTTAAGGTCGCATAATTGGCAACTATGTTATGTGAATGTCTTCACCGTCTCAGCTGGAATGTGTATACTTCGGATTCCCTGACTTATTCCTGACTGGATATTGGCAACTGTTTTGGGGGATTTGAGCAAGTTAAGATAGAAGAAAACAGAAGAATAGTCTCGGTGTTGTGTGAGAATTTCCCTCTTCTCCTCAACGACTGGCGACGCAGCACTCATTGATGTCAGAAAAGGTAAAACACAAATACTTATTTTCCTCATTTTTGATTTCTGTTGTTTTATGCACGCACATAACCTACACGCACGCACGCACGCACACACACGTAATGTGATGTGGATATGCTATTTATTTGATCAGACACGTCTAGAGATCTAGTAGAAGGGGTCACACGATGATGTGACATGTCTGTGTGTGGCGTCACGCCCTTGTGCCCCCTCAGATTAGTCGAGTTTAAAAATGTTCCTATGTAAAATGAATGACTAAACTTCCCTTTTAAATTCACGTTTTACCATAATCTGTCAGCAGTATTTTGCATGGGGGGGGGGGGGGCACACTGATTGGACAAGGCACATTCTCCCTAGTAAGTGGCTCCTTTCAAGGTGCACCACGAAGCAAAGCTTTGCATAGAATTAGACATAATGACTATGGCTTTAGAATCCAGGGGAAAAAAGTTGTTTCAGGTTGTTTGAAAAATGCTAAATTCGCCAACTTCCGGAGGGGAGCTGATCCCACCTCGGACCTCCCTCCAACCAACCACAGGTATCTCGTGCCACTACTAAAATAAAGGGTATGACGCCCCAGTGTGTGCGCATGTGCGTGAGAGTGTACGTGCGTGAACAAAGGCCGGTGATTAAATTAGGTCTGTTACCGGTCAACGGGTAGCCGGTACAGGGGTGACAAGGCGGCGCGCGCTGAATGTGTTCTTAACCGTAATTTACATTCTCAATTGAGTCCGATATCGAGCTACAACAAGTCATGATAATCTCAATAAACTCTGCTGTTCTCTTGGCTGAAAGGGAGACCTTAGATCAGTGCTCTCCAACCATGTTCCTGGAGAGATATTCCCTTGTAGGTTTTCACTCCAACCATGTTCCCGGAGAGAGCCCTGCCTTAGATTAATCATATATCATTTCACTCATTCAACCACACCAATGTATCAGGAGAAAGATGAGGTGATGGTGTGAGGTCTGTAAAAGCCTTACAATTAATGGGTTTACCGGTTGATTGATCATGTGGCTGCCTCCAGCGCATCGACCATTGATGGAATATTTGCTTTAGATAGTGGTTCACAGACAGTAGATTTGTGTTGAATATTTCAAATAAAATCAGATAAATGTGTGACTAGTCCACTGACACTGGGGTCACCTTTATCACCACTCACACATGTTAGCATATCCTAGGACACTCTCACATGTTGGCATATCCTAGGACACTCATCACATGTTGGCATATCCTAGGACACTCACTCACACATGTTGGCATATCCTAGGACACTCACACATGTTGGCATATCCTAGGACACTCACACATGTTGGCATATCCTAGGACACTCACACATGTTGGCATATCCTAGGACACTCACACATGTTGGCATATCCTAGGACACTCTCACATGTTGGCGTATCCTAGGACACTCTCACATGTTGGCATATCCTAGGACACTCACACATGTTGGCATATCCTAGGACACTCTCACATGTTGACATATCCTAGGACACTCTCACATGTTGGCATATCCTAGGACACTCACACATGTTGGCATATCCTAGGACACTCACACATGTTGACATATCCTAGGACACTCACACATGTTGACATATCCTAGGACACTCACACATGTTGGCATATCCTAGAACACTCACACATGTTGACATATCCTAGGACACTCACGCATGTTGACATATCCTAGGACACTCTCACATGTTGGCATATCATAGGACACTCACACATGTTTGCATATCCTAGGACACTCACACATGTTGGCATATCCTGGGACACTCACATGTTGGCATATCCTAGGACACTCACACATGTTGGCATATCCTAGGACACTCACACATGTTGGCATATCCTAGGACACTCTCACATGTTGGCATATCCTAGGACACTCTCACACATGTTGGCATATCCCAGGACACTCTCACATGTTGGCATATCCTAGGAGACTCTCACATGTTGGCATATCCTAGGAGACTCTCACATGTTGGCATATCCTAGGACACTCACACATGTTGGCATATCCTAGGACACTCTCACACATGCTGGCATATCCTAGGACACTCCCACATGCCGAGGGAGAGAAAAGGCTTCTTTAGTTCTTTAGTTCTCTCTCCAGTCTTATTTGTATCCTGTATCTCTAATTGACCAACGGTGTGCTGTTTACACTGTTCGTTGTTCCCCTTTACCTCTAATTGACCAACGGTGTGCTGTTTACACTGTTCGTTGTTCCCCTTTACCTCTAATTGACCAACGGTGTGCTGTTTACATTGTTCGTTGTTCCTCTTTACCTCTAATTGACCAACGGTGTGCTGTTTACACTGTTCGTTGTTCCCCTTTACCTCTATTTGACCAACAGGGGGCTCCGTATCCACTCTCCGTGGTGCCACTTTACCTCTAATTTAGCAACAGGGGGCGCTGTTTACACAAATTCTATGTATTTTCCCCAGTGATATGTCTTAGTGATTATGTGCTGCTGTTTTCATTCTCTACATCTGAAATGGTATAGAGAAGAACATGTGTTTCCTGCCCTGGGTTCTGCTGCATCAAACTAACGATATGTGTCATTGGCTGTCTGGGAAGAGGAGGAGGTGTCTTCGATCATTTTGTGTGTGTGTGTGTGTGTGTGTGTGTGTGTGTGTCACTGCACTTTCCCACACCAGTTACAAAGACAGAAACACACATGGTTGCATGAATAAATGGATGGTATGTGGTATTATATTAGGATCCCCATTAGCTGTTGCAAAAGCAGCAGCTCCTCTTCTTGGGGTCCAACACAGAACATGAAACATTACATAATACAGAACATTAACAGACCAGATCTACTGAAGGACAAAACTACATCAATAAGAAAACGCACACATAGCCTTCATATCAGTACAAACAAACACACTATCTAGGTCAAATAGGGGCGAGGTGTTATTGTGAGGTGTTATTGTGTGAATGGATGGATGGGTTGGATACACAAATGAATGGAAATGAATGGATGGATCACGAGATAAACAAATGCAAAATATGGAACAGCGGTTTATGAGACAGAAACACATAATTGCATAGATGGATGTCTGGACAGGCAGAGGGGTTGGATAAACACGTTCATGGCATTGCTGAACGCATTAGTACATATACCTACACTGTAACGCATTAGTACATATACCTACACTGTAATGCATTAGTACATATACCTACACTGTAATGCATTAGTACATATACCTACACTGTAATGCATTAGTACATTAGTACATATACCTACACTGTAAAGCATTAGTACATATACCTACACTGTAAAGCATTAGTACATATACCTACACTGTAAAGCATTAGTACATATACCTACACTGTAACGCATTAGTACATATACCTACACTGTAATGCATTAGTACATATACCTACACTGTAATGCATTAGTACATATACCTACACTGTAATACATTAGTACATATACCTACACTGTAATGCATTAGTACATATACCTACACTGTAATGAACGCATTAGTACATATACCTACACTGTAATGCATTAGTACATATACCTACACTGTAATGCATTAGTACATATACCTACACTGTAATGCATTAGTACATATACCTACACTGTAATACATTAGTACATATACCTACACTGTAATGCATTAGTACATATACCTACACTGTAATACATTAGTACATATACCTACACTGTAATGCATTAGTAAATATACCTACACTGTAATGAAGCATTAGTACATATACCTACACTGTAATGAACGCATTAGTACATATACCTACACTGTAATGAACGCATTAGTACATATACCTACACTGTAATGCATTAGTACATATACCTACACTGTAATGCATTAGTACATATACCTACACTGTAATGAACGCATTAGTACATATACCTACACTGTAAAGCATTAGTACATATACCTACACTGTAATGCATTAGTACATATACCTACACTGTAAAGCATTAGTACATATACCTACACTGTAATGCATTAGTACATATACCTACACTGTAAAGGGGTTGCTGTGAATTTGACAGTAACTTACAAGCAGCTCAGTGGCTAGTAAAGTTCAGTACACCGGTAATATAAATACCGTATCAATGACAAACAGTGCTATTCTGTAAAATGGACCGTATTATACCGTAAAAAGTAGATGCTACTGTAATAGGAATGAATTAATGATAAAATGAATTGAGGGGAAGGGTTTGTATTGTAATGTAATAACAAGGGATTGGTGCAAGCAGGTTGGTTGCCAGGTAAAGTGTTTCCACGTTACAGAATATTAATGAATATTTTCTGTTTTTACATCACTTGCACTTCTAGAGGCCTTAACAACGTCTTCCAATCTGACAGCAACTACAGGGTTTAACAGACCAACAGGCAACATGCTCAACTATTTAATGTTTAAAACTTCTGCTTCAACCTGTCTCTTATACAATGTGACGGGGCACTACAACCACATAGGAGTTCAACTGGTACAGTATTCTACCTCACGTGATGGGGCACCACAACCACATAGGAGTTCACCTGGTACAGTATTCTACCTGATGGGGCACCACAACCACATAGGAGTTCAACTGGTACAGTATTCTACCTCACGTGATGGGGCACCACAACCACATAGGAGTTCACCTGGTACAGTATTCTACGTGATGGGGCACCACAACCACATAGGAGTTCAACTGGTACAGTATTCTACCTCACGTGATGGGGCACCACAACCACATAGGAGTTCACCTGGTACAGTATTCTACCTCACGTGATGGGGCACCACAACCACATAGGAGTTCAACTGGTACAGTATTCTACCTCACGTGATGGGGCACTACAACCACATAGGAGTTCAACTGGTACAGTATTCTACGTGATGGGGCACCACAACCAAATAGGAGTTCACCTGGTACAGTATTCTACCTCACGTGATGGGGCACCACAACCACATAGGAGTTCAACTGGTACAGTATTCTACCTCACTTGATTGGGCACTACAACCACATAGGAGTTCAACTGGTACAGTATTCTACCTCACGTGATTGGGCACCACAACCACATAGGAGTCCAACTGGTACAGTATTCTACCTCACGTGATGGGGCACCACAACCACATAGGAGTTCAACTGGTACAGTATTCTACCTCACGTGATGGGGCACCACAACCACATAGGAGTTCAACTGGTACAGTATTCTACCTCACGTGATGGGGCACTACAACCACATAGGAGTTCACCTGGTACAGTATCCTACCTCACGTGATGGGGCACCACAACCACATAGGAGTTCAACTGGTACAGTATTCTACCTCACGTGATGGGGCACCACAACCACATAGGAGTCCAACTGGTACAGTATTCTACCTCACGTGATGGGGCACCACAACCACATAGGAGTTCAACTGGTACAGTATTCTACCTCACGTGATGGGGCACTACAACCACATAGGAGTTCAACTGGTACAGTATTCTACCTCACGTGATGGGGCACTACAACCACATAGGAGTTCAACTGGTACAGTATTCTACCTCACGTGATGGGGCACCACAACCACATAGGAGTCCAACTGGTACAGTATTCTACCTCACGTGATGGGGCACCACAACCACATAGGAGTTCACCTGGTACAGTATTCTACCTCACGTGATGGGGCACTACAACCACATAGGAGTTCAACTGGTACAGTATTCTACGTGATGGGGCACCACAACCACATAGGAGTTCACCTGGTACAGTATTCTACCTCACGTGATGGGGCACCACAACCACATAGGAGTCCAACTGGTTCAGTATTCTACCTCACGTGATGGGGCACCACAACCACATAGGAGTTCACCTGGTACAGTATTCTACCTCACGTGATGGGGCACCACAACCACATAGGAGTTCAACTGGTACAGTATTCTACCTCACGTGATTGGGCACTACAACCATCATAGGAGTTCACCTGGTACAGTATTCTACCTCACGTGATGGGGCACTACAACCACATAGGAGTTCAACTGGTACAGTATTCTACCTCACGTGATGGGGCACCACAACCACATAGGAGTCTAACTGGTACAGTATTCTACCTCACGTGATGGGGCACCACAACCACATAGGAGTCCAACTGGTACAGTATTCTACGTGATGGGGCACCACAACCACATAGGAGTTCACCTGGTACAGTATTCTACCTCACGTGATGGGGCACTACAACCACATAGGAGTTCAACTGGTACAGTATTCTACGTGATGGGGCACTTGATTGGGCACAACAACCACATAGGAGTTAACTGGTACAGAATTCTACCTCACGTGATTGGGCACCACAACCACATAGGAGTTCAACTGGTACAGTATTCTACCTCACGTGATGGGGCACCACAACCACATAGGAGTTCAACTGGTACAGTATTCTACCTCACGTGATGGGCACCACAACCACATAGGAGTTAACTGGTACAGTATTCTACCTCACGTGATTGGGCACTAAAACCACATAGGAGTTCAACTGGTACAGTATTCTACCTCAAGTGATGGGGCACTACAACCACATAGGAGTTCAACTGGTACAGTATTCTACCTCACGTGATTGGGCACTACTACCACATAGGAGTTCAACTGGTACAGTATTCTACCTCACGTGATGGGGCACCACAACCACATAGGAGTCCAACTGGTACAGTATTCTACCTCACGTGATGGGGCACCACAACCACATAGGAGTTCAACTGGTACAGTATTCTACCTCACGTGATTCATAGGAGTCCAACTGGTACTCTACGTGATGGGGCACCACAACCACATAGGAGTCTAACTGGTACAGTATTCTACCTCACGTGATGGGGCACTACAACCACATAGGAGTCCAACTGGTACAGTATTCTACCTCACGTGATGGGGCACTACAACCACATAGGAGTTCACTGGTACAGTATTCTACCTCACGTGATGGGGCACCACAACCACATAGGAGTTCAACTGGTACAGTATTCTACGTGATGGGGCACCACAACCACATAGGAGTCTAACTGGTACAGTATTCTACCTCACGTGATGGGGCACCACAACCACATAGGAGTTCAACTGGTACAGTATTCTACCTCACGTGATGGGGCACCACAACCACATAGGAGTCTAACTGGTACAGTATTCTACCTCACGTGATTGGGCACTAAAACCACATAGGAGTTCAACTGGTACAGTATTCTACCTCAAGTGATGGGGCACTACAACCACATAGGAGTTCAACTGGTACAGTATTCTACCTCACGTGATGGGGCACCAAAACCACATAGGAGTTCAACTGGTACAGTATTCTACCTCACGTGATGGGGCACCAGAACCACATAGGAGTCCAACTGGTACAGTATTCTACCTCACGTGATGGGGCACCACAACCACATAGGAGTTCAACTGGTACAGTATTCTACCTCACGTGATGGGGCACCACAACCACATAGGAGTTCAACTGGTGCAGTATTCTACCTCACGTGATGGGGCACCACAACCACATAGGAGTTCACCTGGTACAGTATTCTACCTCACGTGATGGGGCACTACAACCACATAGGAGTCCAACTGGTACAGTATTCTACCTCACGTGATGGGGCACTACAACCACATAGGAGTCCAACTGGTACAGTATTCTACCTCACGTGATGGGGCACCACAACCACATAGGAGTTCAACTGGTACAGTATTCTACGTGATGGGGCACCACAACCACATAGGAGTCTAACTGGTACAGTATTCTACCTCACGTGATGGGGCACCACAACCACATAGGAGTTCAACTGGTACAGTATTCTACGTGATGGGGCACCACAACCACATAGGAGTTCAACTGGTACAGTATTCTACCTCACGTGATGGGGCACCACAACCACATAGGAGTTCACCTGGTACAGTATTCTACCTCACGTGATGGGGCACCACAACCACATA
>NC_092159.1:11845778-11850778 GCF_045791955.1 Oncorhynchus clarkii lewisi
AATAGACTGTAAATGAAGGCAAATTGCTCACAGATGAATTCAACTACTTGCACCTTCTACAAGGTACTGGCTCCACTAGGGCCCGCTCAGCAAGCCTGCGCTTGTCTCCTTCTCTCCATCTCTCTCCCTTGTGTCCACATTCTCTCTCTGTGTATATATTCCTCTCGAGTCTCCAAGGCTTTTTCAATCAAATCACATGTATATATAAAGCCCTTTTTACATCAGCAGATGCAATACAGATGCCGTTCAGTAAACACCGCATACTTTCATCCTTCTGTCTCTGTCTCTCAGGTCTTCCTCGTTGAGGTATTAATATCGTCCTGAGTGGAACTCTGGTTCAAATCCAGTCCTACAAAGCCGCCCACCTCACCACACACCCACTACTACTACTACTACTACTACTACTGAACTGTATGCTTGTTTTATAACACTTATATATCCAAGCTTGTGTAACAGCGAGAGAACCAGTAGCTAGTCAGAGAACCAGTAGCTAGTCAGAGAACCAGTAGCTAGTCAGAGAACCAGTAGCTAGTCAGCGAACCAGTAGCTATTCAGAGAACCAGTAGCTAGTCAGAGAACCAGTAGCTATTCAGAGCTAGTTGGAGATCTATGAACATAGGATAAGAGAAGGTGTGTGTGTGTGTGGCCATAGATGTCCGTAGCTCTTGTGCCCTCCCCACTGCTGAGTGGCTTATCGTATTACTCGTCAGGAATGGTCCCAGAAAGCCTAGGGAGGAGGATCCTGGAAAATGTCCTGTCATTACATCAGAGACGTCCTGAGTGTTTATCTATTCTGCACGTGGGTGTGTGTGTATCAACATACAGGCCATGGGACCTGTTGTCAACGGATGTCATACTACTAATCAAAATTACCTTTATGACCGAACGTGTGCGTGTGTGTGTGTGTGTGTGTGTGTGTGTGTGTGTGTGTGTGTGTGTGTGTGAGCGTGTGTGCGTGTGCGCGTGTGTGTGTGTGTGTTTGCGTGTGTGTTTGTCTGTCAAGCGTACCACTTCATGTTTTGAAATAGCAAATAACATCAGTGGCTATGGAGCATTACAGTATGTGATATCCCATGACAGTTCAGGACAAGACATTACATATCATTCATATTGACATGACATGACATATCATTCATATTGACAAGACATTACATATCATTCATATTGACAAGACATTACATATCATTCATATTGACAAGACATATCATTCATATTGACAAGACATTAAATATCATTCATATTGACAAGACATTAAATATCATTCATATTGACAAGACATTACATATCATTCATATTGACAAGACATTACATATCATTCATATTGACAAGACATATCATTCATATTGACAAGACATTAAATATCATTCATATTGACAAGACATTACATATCATTCATATTGACATTACATATCATTCATATTGACATGACATTACATATCATTCATATTGACAAGACATATCATTCATATTGACAAGACCTTACATATCATTCATATTGACAAGACCTGACATATCATTCATATTAACAAGACATTACATATCATTCATATTGACAAGACATTACATATCATTCATATTGACATTACATATCATTCATATTGACAAGACATTACATATCATTCATATTGACAAGACATTACATATCATTCATATTGACAAGACATATCATTCATATTGACAAGACATTACATATCATTCATATTGACAAGACATTACATATCATTCATATTGACATTACATATCATTCATATTGACAAGACATTACATATCATTCATATTAACATTACATATCATTCATATTGACATTACATATCATTCATATTGACAAGACCTTACATATCATTCATATTGACAAGACCTTACATATCATTCCCATAGAATCATGCAGATACTTGGCAGCCATTTTGAGCCATCCAAAATGGTGGAAAGAAAATTAGTTGCTGCCAATGTGAATGAGAAGAGATGAGGCTTGCCTCCCAAATGATACCCTATGCACTACATAGTGCATTACTTTTGACCAGATCCCTATGGGCCCTAGTCAAAACTAGTGCACTGAATAGGGAATAGGATGCCATTTGGGATGTGTAGGAAGATATGCTGGCTCTACAGAGGACAGCTAATGACATCGAAGCATATTTCATACTCCCTTGGGCCCAGCATTAGATACAGTCGCTCTCTCTCTAACACACACACACACACAGAGAGACGTAACGGAATTAGCTTTACTTAATAGTTCATGGGTTGCCATGGCGATCAGAGGGCATTGATGTTTCTTCTGTCTCTTTGGAAACAATAAAAGAGAGGGAGAGAGAAAGAGGGAGAAAGGGATTGAGTAAAACTCAAAGTGCAGACATGCTGATATATATTAAAAAGTCATCTACCCCCAGCTGGAACTTCTATGCCCTCTTCTCCACACCCTGTACCAGCCTGTACCACCATGTACCAGCCTGTACCAGCCTGTACCGGCCTGTACCACCATGTACCAGCCTGTACCCCTCTGTACCAGCCTGTACCACACAGTACCAGCCTGTACCGGCCTGTACCACCCTGTACCAGCTTGTACCACCCTGTACCACCCTGTACCAGCCTGTTATCCACCCTGTTCCACCCCGTACCAGCCTGTACCACCCTGTACCAGCCTGTACCACCCCGTACCAGCCTGTACCACCCTGTACCAGCCTGTACCACCTTGTACCAGCATGTACCACCCTGTACCAGCATGTACCACCCTGTACCAGCCTGTACCACCCCGTGCCAGCCTGTACCACCCTGTACCAGCCTGTACCACCCTGTACCAGGATGTACCAGCCTGTACCACACTGTACCTGACTGTACCACCCTGTACCACCCTGTACCTGACTGTACCACCCTGTACCAGCCTGTACCACCCTGTACCACCCTGTACCACTCTGTACCGGCCTGTACCACCCTGTACCAGCCTGTACCACCGTGTACCACCCTGTACCAGCCTGTACCACCCTGTACCACTCTGTACCAGCCTGTACCAGCCTGTACCACCGTGTACCAGCCTGTACCACCCTGTACCACCCTGTACCAACCTGTACCAACCTGCACCAGCCTGCACCACCCTGTACCAGCCGGTGCCACCCTGTACCAGCCTGTACCACCCTGTACCAGCCTGCACCACCCTGTACCAGCCGGTGCCACCCTGTACCAGCCTGTACCACCATGTACCACCCTGTACCAGCCTGTACCACCGTGTACCAGCCTGTACCACCCGGTACCAGCCTGTACCACCCTGTAACACAAATGTCAATACCGTCTGCAGCTTCAAGCTTCTCTTAGTCTGCAGGTGGTATGATACCATATGTTTTGGTTTTTAATGGAGTCCTGTGGTATTGTGCTTTCAAGGCCTACTTCAGGTGTCGGCAACCCTGTTCCTGGAGGCAACCGGACCAACTGAGCTAAATGATTAGTTCAGTGATCGGCTAACTTCAACACAGCTGGTGTTCCAGGTGGGTTAAAACAATAATATGAAGCGCCTGCGGCCCTCCAGGACCTGGGATATCTACCGCTGGCTTGCTTGATCACAAAGCTAAACTATACACCCTTCTCTCCTTCCCTCCACTTCTACCTCACCAATATCAATGCTCTATACACCTCCCAGCCTTGTAGTCTGCAGGTGGTATGGTATAAGTCTTAATATGTTGGTTTTGTTTTCTAATGGGGTATTGTGGTGTTGTTATTTCAAGGTATAACTGATCGCAAAGCTACATCTCATTGCCCTTTCTTCCTCCTCCTCTTCCTCCTGCAATACCTCAGCAATACCAACACTTAAACACAAGCCTGTTTTGCTGGCTTGCAGGTGGTATACTTAATATCTGAATTCATTAAAAAACCTACAATGTGATTTTCTGGATTTTTTTTCTCATTTTGTCTGTCATAGTTGAAGTGTACCTATGATGAAAATTACAGGCCTCTCTCATCTTTTTAAGTGGGAGAACTTGCACAATTGGTGGCTGACTAAATACTTTTTTGCCCCACTGTAGATTATCCCTGTATACCATCAGCTTGCAGGCTCAAGTCCTTCATTTCCACTGACGTTGACAGAAATATAAAGTCGCTGGCTCTAAATGTACTAACGTTACAGTTATTTCCAGGAAGTTATTTCCCTGTATCTTTATCATCTCCAACTACATAGCAGCTTGAAGGATGATAGCCTGGTGATTTGCACTAGGGGCTGTGACAGCTTGGTATAATCTAAGTCCTCATTACTGCATAGAGCTGGACCAGCTTTGTAAAAATGGCTGGCATATCATATATCCTATACCTATTAAGTAGAAGAGAGAGCTGGGTTGGTGATGGGTGGGTGGGGGGAGAGAAGACTATGAGGAGAGAGAATGGGAAGGAGAGACAGGAATAAGGAGAAAGGGGGAGAGAGAGGGTGACGAGAGAGAAAGCGAAGAAAAACTATTCTTTCCCCTCTTGACCTTGTCCCTCATGTCTCCTTGTACATCTGTTACATTGTACTGTATTAGATCTGTTGTGTTACATTGTACTGTATTATGGATCTGTTGTGATACATTGTACTGTATTAGATCTGTTGTGTTACATTGTACTGTATTATGGATCTGTTGTGATACATTGTACTGTATTAGATCTGTTGTGATACATTGTACTGTATTATAGATCTGTTGTGTTACATTGTGCTGTATTGTAGATCTGTTGTGATACATTGTACTGTATTAGATCTGTTGTGTTACATTGTATTGTATTATAGATATGTTGTGTTACATTGTATTGTATTATAGATCTGTTGTGATACATTGTACTGTATTATAGATCTGTTGTGATACATGGTACTGTATTATAGATCTGTTGTGATATTAATGAAACGTGTTCTTCAGAACTCTGAATATTTCCCTTTAAATACCATTAATAGCTACAAGTTATTGATTTAAATGTGTGAGTGTGCTTTGTGCTTTGTGCGTTCATGCGTGTGTGTGTGTGTGTGTGTGTGTGTGTGTGTGTGTGTGTGT
>NC_092159.1:11855778-11885778 GCF_045791955.1 Oncorhynchus clarkii lewisi
GATGGCGGATGGGCGGATGGGGATGGCGGATGGGGAAGGCGGATGGGGCTGGCGGATGGGGATGGGGGATGCGGATGGGGGATGGGGAATGGCGGATGGGGATGGCGGAAGGGGATGGGGGATGGCGAATGGCGGATGGGGATGGCGGAAGGGGGATGGCGGATGGGGAAGGGGATGGCGGATGGGCGGATGGCGGATGGGGGATGGGGGATGGGGGATGGGCGTAGCCTCTGATCCTAAACTTTAAACGGCTGAATCCAGCAATGGGAAGTTGTTTCAGAGATTGTAGTTTGAACCTTTTACAGCAGTGGGCTAAATCAGGGTCACTCAGAGTGTTTCGTGGTAGTCAAACAAATCTACTTTGAAACAAAAGTATACACCTCACACACATGGTTATGGCCTTATAGATATAGAGATGAAAAGGTTCAAATGTTGAGTTTGCATCCCAATATTACACTTTACATACACTACCGTTCAAAAGTTTGGGGTCACTTAGAAATGTCCTTGTTTAAAAAAATAAAAAAAATTGTCCATTAAAATAACGTCAAATTGATCAGAAATTTGGTGTAGACAGTCTTAATGGTGTAAATGACTATAGCTGGAAACGGCAGATTTTTTGTGGAATCTCTTTTTATGGAATCTCAATTATGCTGGCGCAACTGAAAACTGTTGTGCTGATTCAATTACCATCCAGAGTTAAGGCTTAACCTTAACCTTAACCATCCAGAGTTAAGGCTTAACCTTAACCATCCAGAGTTAAGGCTTACCCTTAACCTAAACCATCCAGAGTTAAGGCTTAACCTTAACCATCCAGAGTTAAGGCTTAACCTTAACCTAAACCATCCAGAGTTAAGGCTTAACCTTAACCATCCAGAGTTAAGGCTTAACCTTAGCCATCCAGAGTTAAGGCTTAACCTTAACCATCCAGAGTTAAGGCTTAACCTTAGCCATCCAGAGTTAAGGCTTAACCTTAACCATCCAGAGTTAAGGCTTACCCTTAACCTTAACCATCCAGAGTTAAGGCTTACCCTTAACCTTAACCATCCAGAGTTAAGGCTTAACCTTAACCATCCAGAGTTAAGGCTTAACCTTAACCATCCAGAGTTAAGGCTTACCCTTAACCTTAACCATCCAGAGTTAAGGCTTAACCTTAACCTTAACCATCCAGAGTTAAGGCTTACCCTTAACCTTAACCATCCAGAGTTAAGGCTTAACCTTAACCTTAACCATCCAGAGTTAAGGCTTAACCTTAACCATCCAGAGTTAAGGCGTACCCTTAACCTTAACCATCCAGAGTTAAGGCTTAACCTTAACCATCCAGAGTTAAGGCTTAACCTTAACCATCCAGAGTTAAGGCTTAACCTTAACCTTAACCATCCAGAGTTAAGGCTTACCCTTAACCTTAACCATCCAGAGTTAAGGCTTAACCTTAACCATCCAGAGTTAAGGCTTAACCTTAACCATCCAGAGTTAAGGCTTACCCTTAAACTTAACCATCCAGATTTAAGGCTTATCCTTAACGTTAACCATCCAGAGTTAAGGCTTAACCTTAACGTTAACCATCCAGAGTTAAGGCTTATCCTTAACCTTAACCATCCAGAGTTAAGGCTTACCCTTAACCTTAACCATCCAGTGTTAAGGCTTATCCTTAACGTTAACCATCCAGAGTTAAGGCTTATCCTTAACCTTAACCATCCAGAGTTAAGGCTTATCCTTAACGTTAACCATCCAGAGTTAAGGCTTAACCTTAACAATCCAGAGTTAAGGCTTAACCTTAACCATCCAGAGTTAAGGCTTACCCTTAACCTTAACCATCCAGAGTTAAGGCTTATCCTTAACGTTAACCATCCAGAGTTAAGGCTTAACCTTAACCTTAACCATCCAGAGTTAAGGCTTACCGTTAACCTTAACCATCCAGAGTTAAGGCTTAACCTTAACCATCCAGAGTTAAGGCTTAACCTTAACCATAACCATCCAGAGTTAAGGCTTATCCTTAACCTTAACCATCCAGAGTTAAGGCTTAACCTTAACCATCCAGAGTTAAGGCTTAACCTTAACCTTAACCATCCAGAGTTAAGGCTTAACCTTAACCATCCAGAGTTAAGGCTTAACCTTAACCATCCAGAGTTAAGGCTTATCCTTAACCTTAACCATCCAGAGTTAAGGCTTAACCTTAACCTTAACCATCCAGAGTTAAGGCTTAACCTTAACCATCCAGAGTTAAGGCTTATCCTTAACCTTAACCATCCAGAGTTAAGGCTTAACCTTAACCTTAACCATCCAGAGTTAAGGCTTAACCTTAACCATCCAGAGTTAAGGCTTATCCCTTAACCTTAACCATCCAGAGTTAAGGCTTATCCTTAACCATGCAGAGTTAAGGCTTACCTTAAGATTTCAGAGTTATGCCTAAACTAAGCTGACAATTTGAAATGTGACATTTGAGAAACATGGATGAACATCTAATTCTGACTTGAAACTCTGAGAGCTAGTTGATGTGTGTGTGTGTGTGTGTGCGTGCGTGCGTGCGTGCGTGCGTGCGTGGGTGCGTGTGTGTGTATTCTCCTGTATCCTCCTGCCCATACGTATTGGTCTTTACTGTGGATTTAAATTCTCTATGGGGAATAGAGGACAACTGGTGTCTTATATCACGGTTTACTGAATCTACCTCTCCCTCACTGCAACCCATGAAGAGTCAGTCTACAGGTTGACATTATTCAGTACTCTATGTACCGTATAAACACTGCACAGTGTACAGGTTGACATGATCTATTCCTCTATGTACCGTATAAACACCATCACAGTGTACAGGTTGACATTATTCAGTACTCTATGTACCGTATAAACACTGCACAGTGTACAGGTTGACATGATCTATTCCTCTATGTACCGTATAAACACCATCACAGTGTACAGGTTGACATTATTCAGTCCTCTATGTACCGTATAAACACTGCACAGTGTACAGGTTGACATGATCTATTCCTCTATGTATCGTATAAACACCATCACAGTGTACAGGTTGACATTATTCAGTCCTCTATGTACCGTATAAACACTGCACAGTGTACAGGTTGACATGATCTATTCCTCTATGTACCGTATAAACACCGTCACAGTCTACAGGTTGACATGATCTAATCCTCTATGGACCGTATAAACAACGTAATTTAATAATAGATAATAATAGATCATAATAGTAATATATCTAGTCTAGGCTCAGCATCCACTTGTGTGTTTGTTTGTTTGTTTGTTTGTTTGTGTGAGAGTGTGTGCGTTGTCAGTCTTTTTCTATCTGAATCCTCAGAGATGAAAAAAGACAGTTGAAATTCTTTGAGCCCTTCTGTCAAATTTGAGGGAGGGAGAGCGGGAGGGAGGGAGGGATAGAAAGAGATACCCTGTGGAAATGTCAAGTATGACTTAGTTTGATCGTTGGTACTCGATCTTTACTGAGGGTCTCTCCTCGCTCGTTGCCTTCATTTCACAAAGGTCAAAGGTGACGATTGACAGAGTTGTCACTTGACTTAACTACAGGTCTATCAGATTGCCATACCCCATTCTAATCTTCATCATTAAGGTGGATATAACATCTGAACCTCTATCAGTGGACAGAGACTCCAGCTCTGTCAACTATACTGTGACCATACTAATGCTTTCAGCTCAGAACAACAAATAAATGGGTTGTATCATGCAGTTCAATTTCAAATCATGTTGCGTGCATGATTCAATTTAATACAGTTACGAGCACTCTATGAACCAAATAATGATGCTGTAATCCCTGGAATAAACAGCAGACAACAAACAGAATGTTGGAGTGAATGAATTAAGCCCAACAATAACAACAACAACAACAACAATATTAATGTCGACAACAGAAGCAGCAGAGATTGGTGATGCCTTTAAACAGTTTTAATTAGCTGCTTGATTAGGGACCGTGGTTCGATGTGTGTGTGTGTGTATGCGTGCGTGCGTGTGTGTGTGTGTATACGTGCGCGCGTGCGTGTGTGTGTGTGTGTAAACTTTTCGCTGATTGCTGTTCAAACAAATAGTTTTTCATTAATCGTTTACAGAAAGAAGGGAATGGAGGATGGAGAAGGGTGATATGGAGGGAGGGAGGGAGGGAGGGAGGGAGGGAGGGAGGGAGGGAGGGAATGGAGGATGGAGAAGGGTGATATGGAGGGAGGGAGGGAGGGAGGGAGGGAGGGAATGGAGGATGGAGAAGGGTGATATGGAGGGAGGGAGGGAGGGAGGGAGGGAGGGAGGGAGGGAGGGAGGGAGGGAGGGAGGGAGGGAATGGAGGATGGAGAAGGGTGATATGGAGGGAGGGAGGGAGGGAATCGAGCATGGAGAAGGGTGATATGGAGGGAGGGAGGGAGGGAGGGAGGGAGGGAGGGAGGGAGGGAGGGAGGGAGGGAGGGAGGGAGGGAGGGAGGGAATGGAGGATGGAGAAGGGTGATATGGAGGGAGGGAGGGAGGGAGGGAATGGAGGATGGAGAAGGGTGATATGGAGGGAGGGAGGGAGGGAGGATGGAGAAGGGTGATATGGAGGGAGGGAGGGAATGGAGGATGGAGAAGGGTGATATGGAGGGAGGGAGGGAGGGAGGGAGGGAGGGAGGGAGGGAGGGAGGGAGGGAATGGAGGATGGAGAAGGGTGATATGGAGGGAGGGAGGGCGGGAGGATGGAGAAGGGTGATATGGAGGGAGGGAGGGAATGGAGGATGGAGAAGGGTGATATGGAGGGAGGGAGGGAATGGAGGATGGAGAAGGGTGATATGGAGGGAGGGAGGGAATGGAGGATGGAGAAGGGTGATATGGAGGGAGGGAGGGAGGGAGGGAGGATGGAGAAGGGTGATATGGAGGGAGGGAGGGAGGGAGGGAGGGAATGGAGGATGGAGAAGGGTGATATGGAGGGAGGGAGGGAGGGAGGGAGGATGGAGAAGGGTGATATGGAGGGAGGGAGGGAGGGAGGGAGGGAATGGAGGATGGAGAAGGGTGATATGGAGGGAGGGAGGGAATGGAGGATCGAGAAGGGTGATATGGAGGGAGGGAGGGAGGGAGGGAATGGAGGATGGAGAAGGGTGATATGGAGGGAGGGAGGGAGGGAGGGAGGGAGGGAGGGAGGGAGGGATGATAAGCTGATGATCCTTTCTTCCCTCACCTACATTCACCCTTTCCCCCTCTTTTCCTTCCTTCACTCCCTCCCTCTCCTTCTCACCCACTCTCCCTCACTCCATAATCCTTCTTTCCATCCTCTCTCTCTCTCATTCTCTCTCTCTCTCTCTCTCTCTCTCTCTCTCTCTCTCTCTCTCTCCTTCTCTCTCTCCCTCTCCCTCTCTTCTCTCTCTCTCTCTCTCTCTCTCTCTCTCTCTCCCTCTCCCTCTTTCTCTCTCTCTCTCTCTCTCTCTCTCTCTCTCCCTCTCTCTCTCTCTCTCTCTCCCCTCTCTCTCTCTCTCTCTCTCTCTCCCTCTCTCTCCCTCTCTCTCTCCCTCTCTCTCTCCCTCCCCTCTCTCCCCCTCTCTCTCCCTCTCTCTCTCTCTCTCTCTCCCTCCCCTCTCTCCCTCTCTCTCTCCCTCTCCTCTCTCTCTCTTGCTTTCTCTCTCTCTCTCTCTCTCTCTCTCTTGCTTTCTCTCTCTCCACCACCCCCTCCCTCTTTCTCACCTCTCTCCCTCTCCTCTCTCCCTCCCTCTCTCTCTCCCTCCCCTCTCCTCTCTCCCTCTCCTCTCTCTCTCTCTTGCTTTCTCTCTCTCCACCACCCCCTCCCTCTTTCTCACCCCCTCTCCCTCCCTCAATATTAAATCCCTCTCCTCTCTCCCCCTCTCTTCTCTTCTCTCCCTATCTCCTACCCCTCCCTCTCTCTCTCCCTCCCCTCTACCTCTCGCTCCCCCTCTCTCAGGCCTTCGATGTGTTCATCTATGTCTTCTTTGCGGTGGAAATGGTGGTGAAGATGATGGCCCTCGGAATCTTTGGCCATCGCTGTTACCTGGGAGACACGTGGAACCGTCTGGATTTCTTCATCGTCATGGCAGGGTAGGATTGTCTCTCTCTCTCTGTCTCTCTCTCTCTCTCTCTCTCTCTCTCTCTCTCTCTCTCTCTCTCTCTCTCTCTCTCTCTCTCTCTCTCTCTCTCTCTCTCTCTCTCTCTCTCGTGTTAACATTGCCAAAGCAAGTGGAGTAGATAATATACAAAATGTCATATTACGTATATATACAGTGTTGTAACGATGTACAGTACATATGGTTAAATTCATTAATATGGTCATGCATTTGGCAGGAGGTTAGGAAGTGCAGCTCAGTTTCCACCTCATTTTGTGGGCAGTGTGCACATAGCCTGTCTTCTCTTGAGAGCCAGGTCTGCCTACGGCGGCCTTTCTCAATAGCAAGGCTATGCTCACTGAGTCTGTACATAGTCAAAGCTTTCCTTAGGTTTGGGTCAGTCACAGTGGTCAGGTATTCTGCCACTGTGTACTCTCTGTTTAGGGCCAAATAGCATTCTAGTTTGCTCTGTTTTTTTCTTTCTCTTTCTCTCTATATTTCTGTCACAATATCTCTCTCTCTCCTCCCCCCTCATCTCTCTCTTTCTCTCTCTATCTTTCTGTCACAATATCTCTCTCTCCTCCCCCCTCATCTCTCTCTTTCTCTCTCTATCTTTCTGTCACAATATCTCTCTCTCCTCCCCCCTCATCTCTCTCTTTCTCTCTATCTTTCTGTCACAATATCTCTCTCTCTCTCCTCCCCCTCATCTCTCTCTCTATCTTTCTGTCACAATATCTCTCTCTCTCCTCCCCCCTCATCTCTCTCTCTCTATCTTTCTGTCACAATATCTCTTTCTCTCCTCCCCCTCATCTCTCTCTCTATCTTTCTGTCACAATATCTCTCTCTCTCCTCCCCCCTCATCTCTCTCTCTATCTTTCTGTCACAATATCTCTCTCTCTCCTCCCCCCTCATCTCTCTCTCTCTATCTTTCTGTCACAATATCTCTTTCTCTCCTCCCCCTCATCTCTCTCTCTATCTTTCTGTCACAATATCTCTCTCTCTCCTCCCCCCTCATCTCTCTCTCTATCTTTCTGTCACAATATCTCTCTCTCTCCTCCCCCTCATCTCTCTCTCTATCTTTCTGTCACAATATCTCTCTCTCTCCTCCCCCTCATCTCTCTCTCTATCTTTCTGTCACAATATCTCTCTCTCTCCTCCCCCTCATCTCTCTCTCTATCTTTCTGTCACAATATCTCTCTCTCCTCCCCCCTCATCTCTCTCTCTCTATCTTTCTGTCACAATATCTCTTTCTCTCCTTCCCCTCATCTCTCTCTCTATCTTTCTGTCACAATATCTCTCTCTCTCCTCCCCCTCATCTCTCTCTCTATCTTTCTGTCACAATATCTCTCTCTCTCCTCCCCACTCATCTCTCTCTCTCTATCTTTCTGTCACAATATCTCTCTCTCTCCTCCCCCTCATCTCTCTCTCTATCTTTCTGTCACAATATCTCTCTCTCTCCTCCCCCCTCATCTCTCTCTCTCTATCTTTCTGTCACAATATCTCTTTCTCTCCTCCCCCTCATCTCTCTCTCTCTATCTTTCTGTCACAATATCTCTCTCTCTCCTCCCCCCTCATCTCTCTCTCTATCTTTCTGTCACAATATCTCTCTCTCCTCCCCCCTCATCTCTCTCTCTATCTTTCTGTCACAATATCTCTCTCTCTCTCCTCCCCCCTCTTCTCTCTCTCTCTCTATCTTTCTGTCACAATATCTCTCTCTCTCCTTCCCGCTCATCTCTCTCTCTATCTTTCTGTCACAATATCTCTCTCTCTCCTCCCCCCTCATCTCTCTCTCTATCTTTCTGTCACAATACAGTGCCTTGCGAAAGTATTGAACTTTGCGACCTTTTGCCACATTTCAGGCTTCAAACATAAAGATATAAAACTGTATTTTTTTGTGAAGAATCAACAACAAGTGGGACACAATCATGAAGTGGAACGACATTTATTGGATATTTCAAACTTTTTTAACAAATCAAAAACTGAAAAATTGGGCGTGCAAAATTATTCAGCCCCCTTAAGTTAATACTTTGTAGCGCCACCTTTTGCTGCGATTACAGCTGTAAGTCGCTTGGGGTATGTCTCTATCAGTTTTGCACATCGAGAGACTGACATTTTTTCCCATTCCTCCTTGCAAAACAGCTCAAGCTCAGTGAGGTTGGATGGAGAGCATTTGTGAACAGCAGTTTTCAGTTCTTTCCACAGATTCTCGATTGGATTCAGGTCTGGACTTTGACTTGGCTATTCTAACACCTGGATATGTTTATTTTTGAACCATTCCATTGTAGATTTTGCTTTATGTTTTGGATCATTGTCTTGTTGGAAGACAAATCTCCGTCCCAGTCTCAGGTCTTTTGCAGACTCCATCAGGTTTTCTTCCAGAATGGTCCTGTATTTGGCTCCATCCATCTTCCCATCAATTTTAACCATCTTCCCTGTCCCTGCTGAAGAAAAGCAGGCCCAAACCATGATGCTGCCACCACCATGTTTGACAGTGGGGATGGTGTGTTCAGCTGTGTTGCTTTTACGCCAAACATAACGTTTTGCATTGTTGCCAAAAAGTTCAATTTTGGTTTAATCTGACCAGAGCACCTTCTTCCACATGTTTGGTGTGTCTCCCAGGTGGCTTGTGGCAAACTTTAAACGACACTTTTTATGGATATCTTTAAGAAATGGCTTTCTTCTTGCCACTCTTCCATAAAGGCCAGATTTGTGCAATATACGACTGATTGTTGTCCTATGGACAGAGTCTCCCACCTCAGCTGTAGATCTCTGCAGTTCATCCAGAGTGATCATGGGCCTCTTGGCTGCATCTCTGATCAGTCTTCTCCTTGTATGAGCTGAAAGTTTAGAGGGACGGCCAGGTCTTGGTAGATTTGCAGTGGTCTGATACTCCTTCCATTTCAATATTATCGCTTGCACAGTGCTCCTTGGGATGTTTAAAGCTTGGGAAATCTTTTTGTATCCAAATCCGGCTTTAAACTTCTTCACAACAGTATCTCGGACCTGCCTGGTGTGTTCCTTGTTCTTCATGATGCTCTCTGCGCTTTTAACGGACCTCTGAGACTATCACAGTGCAGGTGCATTTATACGGAGACTTGATTACACACAGGTGGATTGTATTTATCATCATTAGTCATTTAGGTCAACATTGGATCATTCAGAGATCCTCACTGAACTTCTGGAGAGAGTTTGCTGCACTGAAAGTAAATGGGCTGAATAATTTTGCACGCCCAATTTTTCATTTTTTGATTTGTTAAAAAAGTTTGAAATATCCAATAAATGTTGTTCCACTTCATGATTGTGTCCCACTTGTTGTTTATTCTTCACAAAAAAAATACAGTTTTATATCTTTATGTTTGAAGCCTGAAATGTGGCAAAAGGTCGCAAAGTTCAAGGGGGCCGAATACTTTCGGAAGGCACTGTATCTCTCTCTCTCCTCCCCCCTCATCTCTCTCTCTATCTTTCTGTCACAATCTTTCTCTCTCTCCTCCCCCCTCATCTCTCTCTCTATCTTTCTGTCACAATATCTCTCTCTCTCTCTCTCTCCTCCCCCCTCATTTCTCTCTCTATATTTCTGTCACAATATCTCTCTCTCCTCCCCCCTCATCTCTCTCTCTCTCTCTCTATCTTTCTGTCACAATATCTCTCTTTCTCCTCCCCCTCATCTCTCTCTCTATCTTTCTGTCACAATATCTCTCTCTCTCCTCCCCCCTCATCTCTCTCTCTATCTTTCTGTCACAATATCTCTCTCTCCTCCCCCCTCATCTCTCTCTCTATCTTTCTGTCACAATATCGCTCTCTCCTCCCCCTCTTTATTCCTTTCTCTCTCTCCGTCCGTATCTTATCTTGAACACCTGCTAGGTGCAGATGTCTTAGTGGTGGATGGCTTGTTCAGTATGAACTTTTGAAGTTGCTAAACTTTATTCTGTAACTGTATAGTGCAGTGGTGTTCAATTCAAGTCTCTAACTGCTGCTAGCATTTTCTCCCTGGTTTGTTAGCTGATTGATTTCATGTCTCCGATTGGAGACCTCAATGTCCCCCACCCCCACAGCATTGAATGGTGCCAGACGAGTTCTGGATTGCAATGCTGGAGTATATATCAACAGTCCAATGGTGATTTAAATACAGACGGTACAGGCTTGGCAGTGGGTACCCACAGTGTGATGTATCACTGCAGTACACACACTGGGTTCCAACGGGTTGTTCTCAGGACTCTAACTGTTGTGAATGCCCCCCAGTGGAAAAACAACATTACAGTCCTATTAGTTTCTGGCCCAGGCCCAGGACTCTAACTGTTGTAAATCCCCCAATGGAAAAACACCTTATTGTCTCAGGAAGAAGTCTCCAATAACAAACTTCATCTCTCTTTCCCCTCTCTCCTCCATCTCTCTCCCCTCTCTCCTCCATCTCTCTCCCCTCTCTCCTCCATCTCTCTCCCCTCTCTCCTCCATCTCTCTCCCCTCTCTCCTCCATCTCTCTCCCCTCTCTCCTCCATCTCTCTCCCCTCTCTCCTCCATCTCTCTCCCCTCTCTCCTTGATCTCTCTCCCCTCTCTCCTTGATCTCTCTCCCTCTCTCCTTGATCTCTCTCCCCTCTCTCCTCCATCTCTCTCCCCTCTCTCCTTGATCTCTCTCCCTCTCTCCTCCATCTCTCTCCCCTCTCTCCTTGATCTCTCTCCCCTCTCTCCTCCATCTCTCTCCCCTCTCTCCTCCATCTCTCTCCCCTCTCTCCTCCATCTCTCTCCCCTCTCTCCTTGATCTCTCTCCCCTCTCTCCTTGATCTCTCTCCCCTCTCTCCTTGATCTCTCTCCCCTCTCTCCTCCATCTCTCTCCCCTCTCTCCTTGATCTCTCTCCCCTCTCTCCTCCATCTCTCTCCCCTCTCTCCTCCATCTCTTCCCCCTCTCTCTTCCATCTCTCTTCTCTCTCTTCCCCCTCTCCCCTCTCTTCTCCATCTCTCTTCCATCTCTCTTCTCTCTCTTCCCCCTCTCCCCTCTGTTCTCCATCTCTCTTCCATCTCTCTTCTCTCTCTTCCCCCTCTCCCCTCTCTCCTCCATCTCTCTTCCATCTCTCGTCCCTCTCTCCTCCATCTCTCTTCCATCTCCCTTCCCTCTCTCCTCCATCTCTCTTTCCCCTCTCTCCTCCATCTCTCTCCTCTCTCCTCCATCTCTCTTTCATCTCTCTTCCCTCTCTCCTCCATCTCTCTTTCCCCTCTCTCCTCTCTCCTCCATCTCTCTTCCATCTCTCTTCCCTCTCTCCTCCATTTCTCTTCCATCTCTCTTCCCTCTCTCCTCCATCTCTCTATCCCCTCTCTCCTCCATCTCTCTTCCCTCTTTCCTCCATCTCTTCCATCTCTCTTCCCTCTCTTCTCCATCTCTCTTCCCACTCTCCCCTCTCTCCTCCATCTCTCTTCCATCTCTCTTCCCTCTCTTCTCCATCTCTCTTCCCACTTTCCCCTCTCTCCTCCATCTCTCTTCCATCTCTCTTCCCTCTTTCCTCCATCTCTTCCATCTCTCTTCCCTCTCTTCTCCATCTCTCTTCCCACTCTCCCCTCTCTCCTCCATCTCTCCTCCATCTCTCTTCCCCCTCTCCCCTCTCTCTTTCCTGTTCACTCTTAATCTTTCTTCAACATTGTTTACATAAGCGGATGCCAGATGGATGGACCTGTTTCTATGTCTCAGTGCCAAGTCTATAGTCAGTATGTGCACAAGTGAAGTGCTTCCCCAACCATGTCTGTGTGTCCCTCATCCTCCCCTGCAATAGTGTGACTGCCACACACAGCGAGGAACGGCAGGGAGGAGGGGGTTAATCCCCCCCCCCCCCCCCCCCGAAACACACACACACAGCGAGGAACGGCAGGGAGGAGGGGGTTAACCCCCCCCCAAACACACACACACGTGCGGTACAGAAAACAAGCAGAAGGAGTGCATTACAAGAAGACAAGCAGAAGGAGTGCATTACAAGCTAACAAGCAGAAGGAGTGCATTACAAGCTAACAAGCAGAAGGAGTGCATTACAAGCTAACAAGCAGAAGGAGTGCATTACAAGAAGACAAGCAGAAGGAGTGCATTACAAGCTAACAAGCAGAAGGAGTGCATTACAAGCTAACAAGCAGAAGGAGTGCATTACAAGCTAACAAGCAGAAGGAGTGCATTACAAGCTAACAAGCAGAAGGAGTGCATTACAAGAAGACAAGCAGAATGAGTGCATTACAAGAAGACAAGCAGAAGGAGTGCATTACAAGCTAACAAGCAGAAGGAGTGCATTACAAGCTAACAAGCAGAAGGAGTGCATTACAAGCTAACAAGCAGAAGGAGTGCATTACAAGCTAACAAGCAGAAGGAGTGCATTACAAGAAGACAAGCAGAAGGAGTGCATTACAAGAAGACAAGCAGAAGGAGTGCATTACAAGAAGACAAGCAGAAGGAGTGCATTACAAGCTAACAAGCAGAAGGAGTGCATTACAAGCTAACAAGCAGAAGGAGTGCATTACAAGCTAACAAGCAGAAGGAGTGCATTACAAGAAGACAAGCAGAAGGAGTGCATTACAAGCTAACAAGCAGAAGGAGTGCATTACAAGAAGACAAGCAGAAGGAGTGCATTACAAGCTAACAAGCAGAAGGAGTGCATTACAAGCTAACAAGCAGAAGGAGTGCATTACAAGCTAACAAGCAGAAGGAGTGCATTACAAGAAGACAAGCAGAAGGAGTGCATTACAAGAAGACAAGCAGAAGGAGTGCATTACAAGCTAACAAGCAGAAGGAGTGCATTACAAGAAGACAAGCAGAAGGAGTGCATTACAAGAAGACAAGCAGAAGGAGTGCATTACAAGCTAACAAGCAGAAGGAGTGCATTACAAGCTAACAAGCAGAAGGAGTGCATTACAAGCTAACAAGCAGAAGGAGTGCATTACAAGCTAACAAGCAGAAGGAGTGCATTACAAGAAGACAAGCAGAAGGAGTGCATTACAAGAAGACAAGCAGAAGGAGTGCATTACAAGAAGACAAGCAGAAGGAGTGCATTACAAGAAGACAAGCAGAAGGAGTGCATTACAAGCTAACAAGCAGAAGGAGTGCATTACAAGCTAACAAGCAGAAGGAGTGCATTACAAGCTAACAAGCAGAAGGAGTGCATTACAAGAAGACAAGCAGGAGGAGTGCATTACAAGCTAACAAGCAGAAGGAGTGCATTACAAGAAGACAAGCAGAAGGAGTGCATTACAAGAAGACAAGCAGAAGGAGTGCATTACAAGAAGACAAGCAGAAGGAGTGCATTACAAGCTAACAAGCAGAAGGAGTGCATTACAAGCTAACAAGCAGAAGGAGTGCATTACAAGCTAACAAGCAGAAGGAGTGCATTACAAGAAGACAAGCAGAAGGAGTGCATTACAAGAAGACAAGCAGGAGGAGTGCATTACAAGAAGACAAGCAGAAGGAGTGCATTACAAGAAGACAAGCAGAAGGAGTGCATTACAAGCTAACAAGCAGAAGGAGTGCATTACAAGAAGACAAGCAGGAGGAGTGCATTACAAGCTAACAAGCAGAAGGAGTGCATTACAAGCTAACAAGCAGAAGGAGTGCATTACAAGCTAACAAGCAGAAGGAGTGCATTACAAGCTAACAAGCAGAAGGAGTGCATTACAAGCTAACAAGCAGAAGGAGTGCATTACAAGCTAACAAGCAGAAGGAGTGCATTACAAGAAGACAAGCAGGAGGAGTGCATTACAAGAAGACAAGCAGAAGGAGTGCATTACAAGAATACAAGCAGAAGGAGTGCATTACAAGAAGACAAGCAGAAGGAGTGCATTACAAGAATACAAGCAGAAGGAGTGCATTACAAGCTAACAAGCAGAAGGAGTGCATTACAAGAAGACAAGCAGAAGGAGTGCATTACAAGAATACAAGCAGGAGGAGTGCATTACAAGAAGACAAGCAGAAGGAGTGCATTACAAGCTAACAAGCAGAAGGAGTGCATTACAAGAAGACAAGCAGAAGGAGTGCATTACAAGCTAACAAGCAGAAGGAGTGCATTACAAGAAGACAAGCAGAAGGAGTGCATTACAAGCTAACAAGCAGAAGGAGTGCATTACAAGCTAACAAGCAGAAGGAGTGCATTACAAGCTAACAAGCAGAAGGAGTGCATTACAAGCTAACAAGCAGAAGGAGTGCATTACAAGCTAACAAGCAGAAGGAGTGCATTACAAGAAGACAAGCAGGAGGAGTGCATTACAAGAAGACAAGCAGAAGGAGTGCATTACAAGAAGACAAGCAGAAGGAGTGCATTACAAGAAGACAAGCAGAAGGAGTGCATTACAAGCTAACAAGCAGAAGGAGTGCATTACAAGCTAACAAGCAGAAGGAGTGCATTACAAGCTAACAAGCAGAAGGAGTGCATTACAAGAAGACAAGCAGAAGGAGTGCATTACAAGCTAACAAGCAGAAGGAGTGCATTACAAGAAGACAAGCAGAAGGAGTGCATTACAAGCTAACAAGCAGAAGGAGTGCATTACAAGCTAACAAGCAGAAGGAGTGCATTACAAGCTAACAAGCAGAAGGAGTGCATTACAAGAAGACAAGCAGAAGGAGTGCATTACAAGAAGACAAGCAGAAGGAGTGCATTACAAGCTAACAAGCAGAAGGAGTGCATTACAAGAAGACAAGCAGAAGGAGTGCATTACAAGAAGACAAGCAGAAGGAGTGCATTACAAGCTAACAAGCAGAAGGAGTGCATTACAAGCTAACAAGCAGAAGGAGTGCATTACAAGCTAACAAGCAGAAGGAGTGCATTACAAGCTAACAAGCAGAAGGAGTGCATTACAAGAAGACAAGCAGAAGGAGTGCATTACAAGAAGACAAGCAGAAGGAGTGCATTACAAGAAGACAAGCAGAAGGAGTGCATTACAAGAAGACAAGCAGAAGGAGTGCATTACAAGCTAACAAGCAGAAGGAGTGCATTACAAGCTAACAAGCAGAAGGAGTGCATTACAAGCTAACAAGCAGAAGGAGTGCATTACAAGAAGACAAGCAGGAGGAGTGCATTACAAGCTAACAAGCAGAAGGAGTGCATTACAAGAAGACAAGCAGAAGGAGTGCATTACAAGAAGACAAGCAGAAGGAGTGCATTACAAGAAGACAAGCAGAAGGAGTGCATTACAAGCTAACAAGCAGAAGGAGTGCATTACAAGCTAACAAGCAGAAGGAGTGCATTACAAGCTAACAAGCAGAAGGAGTGCATTACAAGAAGACAAGCAGAAGGAGTGCATTACAAGAAGACAAGCAGGAGGAGTGCATTACAAGAAGACAAGCAGAAGGAGTGCATTACAAGAAGACAAGCAGAAGGAGTGCATTACAAGCTAACAAGCAGAAGGAGTGCATTACAAGAAGACAAGCAGGAGGAGTGCATTACAAGCTAACAAGCAGAAGGAGTGCATTACAAGCTAACAAGCAGAAGGAGTGCATTACAAGCTAACAAGCAGAAGGAGTGCATTACAAGCTAACAAGCAGAAGGAGTGCATTACAAGCTAACAAGCAGAAGGAGTGCATTACAAGCTAACAAGCAGAAGGAGTGCATTACAAGAAGACAAGCAGGAGGAGTGCATTACAAGAAGACAAGCAGAAGGAGTGCATTACAAGAATACAAGCAGAAGGAGTGCATTACAAGAAGACAAGCAGAAGGAGTGCATTACAAGAATACAAGCAGAAGGAGTGCATTACAAGCTAACAAGCAGAAGGAGTGCATTACAAGAAGACAAGCAGAAGGAGTGCATTACAAGAATACAAGCAGGAGGAGTGCATTACAAGAAGACAAGCAGAAGGAGTGCATTACAAGCTAACAAGCAGAAGGAGTGCATTACAAGAAGACAAGCAGAAGGAGTGCATTACAAGCTAACAAGCAGAAGGAGTGCATTACAAGAAGACAAGCAGAAGGAGTGCATTACAAGCTAACAAGCAGGAGGAGTGCATTACAAGAAGACAAGCAGAAGGAGTGCATTACAAGCTAACAAGCAGAAGGAGTGCATTACAAGCTAACAAGCAGAAGGAGTGCATTACAAGCTAACAAGCAGAAGGAGTGCATTACAAGCTAACAAGCAGAAGGAGTGCATTACAAGCTAACAAGCAGAAGGAGTGCATTACAAGCTAACAAGCAGAAGGAGTGCATTACAAGAAGACAAGCAGAAGGAGTGCATTACAAGAAGACAAGCAGAAGGAGTGCATTACAAGAATACAAGCAGAAGGAGTGCATTACAAGCTAACAAGCAGAAGGAGTGCATTACAAGCTAACAAGCAGAAGGAGTGCATTACAAGAAGACAAGCAGAAGGAGTGCATTACAAGAAGACAAGCAGAAGGAGTGCATTACAAGAAGACAAGCAGAAGGAGTGCATTACAAGCTAACAAGCAGAAGGAGTGCATTACAAGCTAACAAGCAGAAGGAGTGCATTACAAGCTAACAAGCAGAAGGAGTGCATTACAAGCTAACAAGCAGAAGGAGTGCATTACAAGCTAACAAGCAGAAGGAGTGCATTACAAGCTAACAAGCAGAAGGAGTGCATTACAAGCTAACAAGCAGAAGGAGTGCATTACAAGCTAACAAGCAGAAGGAGTGCATTACAAGCTAACAAGCAGAAGGAGTGCATTACAAGCTAACAAGCAGAAGGAGTGCATTACAAGAAGACAAGCAGGAGGAGTGCATTACAAGAAGACAAGCAGAAGGAGTGCATTACAAGAATACAAGCAGAAGGAGTGCATTACAAGAAGACAAGCAGAAGGAGTGCATTACAAGAATACAAGCAGAAGGAGTGCATTACAAGCTAACAAGCAGAAGGAGTGCATTACAAGAAGACAAGCAGAAGGAGTGCATTACAAGAATACAAGCAGGAGGAGTGCATTACAAGAAGACAAGCAGAAGGAGTGCATTACAAGCTAACAAGCAGAAGGAGTGCATTACAAGAAGACAAGCAGAAGGAGTGCATTACAAGCTAACAAGCAGAAGGAGTGCATTACAAGAAGACAAGCAGAAGGAGTGCATTACAAGCTAACAAGCAGGAGGAGTGCATTACAAGAAGACAAGCAGAAGGAGTGCATTACAAGCTAACAAGCAGAAGGAGTGCATTACAAGCTAACAAGCAGAAGGAGTGCATTACAAGCTAACAAGCAGAAGGAGTGCATTACAAGCTAACAAGCAGAAGGAGTGCATTACAAGCTAACAAGCAGAAGGAGTGCATTACAAGCTAACAAGCAGAAGGAGTGCATTACAAGAAGACAAGCAGAAGGAGTGCATTACAAGAAGACAAGCAGAAGGAGTGCATTACAAGAATACAAGCAGAAGGAGTGCATTACAAGAAGACAAGCAGAAGGAGTGCATTACAAGAAGACAAGCAGAAGGAGTGCATTACAAGCTAACAAGCAGAAGGAGTGCATTACAAGAAGACAAGCAGAAGGAGTGCATTACAAGAAGACAAGCAGAAGGAGTGCATTACAAGAAGACAAGCAGAAGGAGTGCATTACAAGCTAACAAGCAGAAGGAGTGCATTACAAGCTAACAAGCAGAAGGAGTGCATTACAAGCTAACAAGCAGAAGGAGTGCATTACAAGCTAACAAGCAGAAGGAGTGCATTACAAGCTAACAAGCAGAAGGAGTGCATTACAAGCTAACAAGCAGAAGGAGTGCATTACAAGCTAACAAGCAGAAGGAGTGCATTACAAGCTAACAAGCAGAAGGAGTGCATTACAAGCTAACAAGCAGAAGGAGTGCATTACAAGCTAACAAGCAGAAGGAGTGCATTACAAGCTAACAAGCAGAAGGAGTGCATTACAAGCTAACAAGCAGAAGGAGTGCATTACAAGAGCAGCACAGCTCTGACAACCCTTAACCTTTGGACCCGTGCCTGTTTGTTTGTACTATGGTTAAGGTTGATGTGCATGCACATGGGGGGTGGCCCTCTCCCAGTCTGTTGTCCCCACTTGCTTCAAGATGTCCAACGTTGTTCCTGTACCCAAGAAACTGAAAGCTAACTCAACTAAATGACTATCCGTAGCACTCACTTGTGTCATCATGAAGTGCTTTGAGAGACTAGTTAAGGATCATATCACCTCCACCTTACCTGTCACCCTAGACTAGTGTTGGGTGTGTGTGTGTGTCTGGAGAATTGTACACATTTTGCCATGGGGCGGAGAGAACATTTTGCAAATGTATAACTACTTTCATGCAAATGTCTACGTTTTAGTATTTTAGTGCAGTTGAGATTGCATCATCTATGGATCTGTTTGGGCGGTATGCAAATTGGAGTGTGTCTAGGGTGTCTGGGAGGAATTGATGTGTGCCATAACCAGCCTTTCAAAGCACATCATGATTACCAATGTGAGTTCTACAGGGTGGAAGTCATTCTGGCATGAAGCCTTAGAGTTAATGATTACCAATGTGAGTTCTACAGGGTGGAAGTCATTCTGGCATGAGGCCTTAGAGTTAATGATTACCAATGTGAGTTCTACAGGGTGGAAGTCATTCTGGCATGAAGCCTTAGAGTTAATGATTACCAATGTGAGTTCTACAGGGTGGAAGTCATTCTGGCATGAGGCCTTAGAGTTAATGATTACCAATGTGAGTTCTACAGGGTGGTAGTCATTCTGGCATGAAGCCTTAGAGTTAATGATTACCAATGTGAGTTCTACAGGGTGGTAGTCATTCTAGCATGAAGCCTTAGGGTAATTGGGAACAGGAATGATGGTAGTCAGTGTAAGACATCTGGGCATTACAGAGGTTGAAAATGACTGTGAATATGACTGCCAGCTGTTCAGTGCATGTTCTGAGAAAGCACCCTGGAACATCTTCCGGCCCCGCGGCCTTGCGAGTGTTGACCTGATTAAAGTCCTTACCACATGAGCATCGGAGAGTGAGATCATCCGGTCATCTGTGTCGGCAGGGGCCCTCATGCATGGCACGGTGTTGTTACTGTCGAAGCCTGCATATAATGCATTGAGTTCTTCTGGTAGAGAGGCATCGTTGGGCAGATCACGGCTGGGTCTTCCTTTGTATTCTGTAATGACCTGTAGCCCCTGCCACATTCAACATGTGTTGGAGCCTGTGTAATATGATTCCACCTTATTCCTATATTGTCCTTTCGCTTGTTTGATGACAGTGCTGAGTTCATATTGGGACTTCTTGTACGTGTTCCTGTCCTCAGCCGTAGCCTTAGGGTTGCCTGTGATAGCCCTGTGTACGGTAGCCTTGTCCTTTAGCATGCTAGCTCAGTGCATGCCAAGGGCAGCAATAGCATTAACTTTAGCTGAGTGGCACTGATCTTAATGTGTAGGAGCGCTTCCTAGCTATGTAGCTAGCCCTGCCTGCAGCACTGAGAGAGAGAGAGAGAGAGAGAGAGAGAGAGAGAGAGAGATAGAGAGATGAGGGATCAGTGACAGGGATCACTAATATTCTGATGGTTTCTCTCTCTCTCTCTCTCTCTCTCTCTCTCTCTCTCTCTCTCCCTGTCGCTCTCTCTCTCTCTCTCTCTCTCTGTCTCTCTCTCTCTCTCTCTCTCTCTCTCTCTCTCTCTCTCTCTCTCAATTCAATTTCAATTCAAGGGCTTTATTGGCATGGGAAACATGTGTTAACATTGCCAAAGCAAGTGAGGTAGATAATATGTAAAGTGAATATATAAAGTGAAATAAACAATAAAAATTAACAGTAAACATTACACATATAGAAGTTTCAAAACAATAAAGACATTACAAATGTCATATTATATATATATATATATATATATATATATATATATATATATATATATATATATATATACAGTGTTTTAACAATGTACAAATGGTAAAGGACACAAGATAAAATAAATAAGCATAAATATGGGTTGTATTTACAATGGTGTTTGTTCTTCACTGGTTGCCCTTTTCTCGTGGCAACAGGTCACAAATCTTGCTGCTGTGATGGCACACTGTGGAATTTCACCCAGTAGATATGGGAGTTTTTCAAAATTTGATTTGTTTTCGAATTCTTTGTGGATCTGTGTAATCTGAGGGAAATATGTGTCTCTAATATGGTCATACATTGGGCAGGAGGTTAGGAAGTGCAGCTCAGTTTCCACCTCATTTTGTGGGCAGTGTGCACATAGCCTGTCTTTTCTTGAGAGCCATGTCTGCCTACGGCGGCCTTTCTCAATAGCAAGGCTATGCTCACTGAGTCTGTACATAGTCAAAGCTTTCCTTAATTTTGGGTCAGTCACAGTGGTCAGGTATTCTGCCGCTGTGTACTCTCTGTGTAGGGCCAAATAGCTCTCTCTCTCTCTCTCTCCCTCCATCTCTCTTTCTCTACAGTACCAGTCAAACATTTGGACACATCTACTCATTCAAGGTTTTTCTTTATTTTTACTACTTTCTAGTAGAATAATAGTGAAGACGTCAAAACTATGACATAACACATATGGAATCATGTAGTAACCAAACAAATGTTAAACAAATACAAATAGAGTCTATATTTGATATTCTTCAAAGTAGCCACCTTTTTCTTTGATGACAGCTTTGCACCCTCTCTGGCATTCTCTCAACCAGCTTCAAGAGGTAATCACCTGGGATGCTGTATCACTGCAGAATGCTGTGGTTGCCTTGCTGGCAAAAGAGAGAGAGAGAGAGAAGGGGGAGTGTAGAATGATGTAATCCACAGACTGGATGCTGCGACTGCACTCAGTAATAATACCCTTCTTTTCTCCCACATAAAACAAAGACATTAACTGAGAGAAAGTATGACAACACCCAGAGAGCCCGATAGCACTGGCTGAACTGAATAATGGTTGATAGACAAGGGAGGGTCAGAATAGTACTCAACTACGACACAGACACACCCTCAGGAAACCCTATACCAGTCAATCAGATCAATAAGATTAGGCACAGAGAGGCTCAGAGAGGTGCAGAGAGGCACATATAGGTGCAGAGAGGTGCAGAGAGGCACATAGAGGTGCAGAGAGGCGCAGAGAGGCGCAGAGAGGCACAGAGAGTCGCAGAGAGTTGCAGAGAGGCGCAGACAGGCACAGAGAGGTGCAGAGAGGCCTAGCGAGGCACAGAGATGCAGAGAGGCACATAGAGGTGCAGAGAGATGCAGAGAGGCGCAGAGAGGCACAGAGAGGTGCAGAGAGGCCTAGCGAGGCACAGAGGCACAGAGAGGCGCAGAGAGGCGCAGAGAGGCACAGACAGGCACAGACAGGCACAGAGAGGTGCAGAGAGGCGCAGACAGGCACAGAGAGGCACAGACAGGCACAGAGAGGTGCAGAGAGGCGCAGAGAGGCACAGAGAGGCGCAGAGAGGTGCAGAGAGGCACAGACAGGCACAGAGAGGTGCAGAGAGGAGCAGAGAGCTGCAGAGAGGCACAGAGATGCGCATAGAAGTGCAGAGAGGCGCAGAGAGGCGCAGAGAGGCGCAGAGAGGCGCAGAGAGGCGCAGACAGGCACAGAGAGGCGCAGAGAGGCGCAGAGAGGTGCAGAGAGGTGCAGAGAGGCACCGAGAGGTGCAGAGAGGCACAGAGAGGCACAGAGAGGCAGGGACAATCAAAAGACAGATTAAGGGAAACCTTCAGTCAGACAGAGAGACAGACAGAGAGACAGACAGGACATTGCATCATTCCGCTGTAGCTGTAGAGTTAATTGATGTGTGTGTGTATAGAAACAGCTGCTGCAGGTTGGCAGAGGGGAGGTAGAAATCTCCTTCTGGCGAAAGGAATTTCAATTAGGGGAAGTTGTGAGATCGATGTGTGGTGTGTGTGTGTGTGTGTGTGTGTGTGTGTGTGTGTGTGTGTGTGTCTCTTCTTTGTGAGTGTGTTTGTTTATACACTATATGTACAAATGTATGTGGATACAAATGAGTGGATTCAGCTATTTCAGCCACACACGTTGCTGACAGGTATATGAAATCGAGCACACAGCCATGCAATCTCCATAAACAAACATTGGCAGTAGAATGGCCTTACTGAAGCACTTAGAGACTTTCAATGTGGCACCGTCATAGGATGCCACCTTTCCAACAAGTCAGTTCGTCAAATGTTCACCCTGCTAGAGCTGCCCCGGTCAACTGTACATGGTGTTATTGTGAAGTGCAACAACAGCTCAGCCGTGAAGTGTTGGGCCACACAACTCACAGAACGGGTCCGCTGAATGCTGAAGCGCATAGCACGTAAAAATGGTCTTTCGTCTGTTGCAACACTCACTATCAATTTACAAACTGCCTCTGGAAGCAATGTCAGGACAAGAATTGTTCGCCGGGAGCTTCATGAAATGGATTCCCATTGCCGAGCTGCTGCAAACAAGCCTAAGATCACCATGGGCTACGCCAAGATTCAGCTGGAGTTGTGTGTGTGTGTGTGTGTGTGTGTGTGTGTGTGTGTGTGTGTGTGTGTGTGTGTGTGTGTGTGTGTGTGTGTGTGTATATATGCCTATGCATCGCAACTATCCTCCTCTTCCCTTCCAAGCTGCCAACTTCTCAATGAGAACAGATGGGAGATTATAATTGATATATAGCTGTGATGGGAGACCTGAATATTTATATACATGTATGCATACATCAAATCTGAGGTAGAGAGACATGTTGTTTTTATAGTGAGGTAGAGAGACATGTAGTTGTTATAGTGAGGTAGAGAGACATGTAGTTGTTATAGTGAGGTAGAGAGACATGTAGCTGTTATAATGAGGTAGAGAGACATGTAGTTGTTATAGTGAGATAGAGAGACATGTAGTTGTTATAGTGAGGTAGCGAGACATGTAGTTGTTATAGTGAGGTAGAGACATGTAGTTGTTATGAGGTAGAGAGACATGTAGTTGTTATAGTGAGGTAGAGAGACATGTAGTTGTTATAGTGAGGTAGAGAGACATGTAGTTGTTATAGTGAGGTAGAGAGACATGTTGTTGTTATAGTGAGGTAGAGAGACATGTTGTTGTTATAGTGAGGTAGAGAGACATGTAGTTGTTATAGTGAGGTAGAGAGACATGTAGTTGTTATAGTGAGGTAGCGAGACATGTAGTTGTTATAGTGAGGTAGAGAGACATGTAGTTGTTATAATGAGGTAGAGAGACATGTAGTTGTTATAGTGAGGTAGAGAGACATGTAGTTGTTATAATGAGGTAGAGAGACATGTAGTTGTTATAGTGAGGTAGAGAGACATGTAGTTGTTATAGTGAGGTAGAGAGACATGTAGTTGTTATAATGAGGTAGAGAGACATGTAGTTGTTATAGTGAGGTAGAGAGACATGTCGTTGTTATAGTGAGGTAGAGAGACATGTAGCTGTTATAATGAGGTATAGAGACATGTAGTTGTTACAGTGAGGTATCGAGACACAGTGGAGAGAATGTGTATAGAGGGGGTGTTTCAACTAGTCACGACCAGCTGTTGTCGGACTCAGGCCGGGTTTACTCACACACACACACACACACACAAACACACACACACACACACACACACACACACACACACACACACACACACACCCTGGTGAATCTGTAAGCAGGAGGTGTAACAGGACCTCGTTATAACTCTCACACCAAGAATACACACACACCTCGAATGACAACAGAAGGGTAGACACACAGACATACACATACACACAGACGTCAATCACGACAACAATAGAAGGCTAGATACAGAGAGGAGAAGATAAGAAAAGGAAGGAGAGAGGAAAGGGAAGAGAGAGGAAAGGGAAGAGAGAGGAAAGGGAAGAGAGAGGAAAGGGAAGAGAGGAAAGGGAAGAGAGGAAAGGGGGGAGAGGAAAGGGAAGAGAGAGGAAAGGGGAGAGAGGAAAGGGAAGAGAGAGAGGAAAGGGAAGAGAGGAAAGGAAAGAGAGAGGAAAGGGAAGAGAGAGGAAAGGGAAGAGAGGAAAGGGAAGAGAAAGGAAAGGGAGAGGGGAAGGGGAGGGGGGAAAGGGGAGAGAGATGAAAGGGAAGAGAGAGGAAAGGGGAGAGAGAGGAAAGGGAAGAGAGGAAAGGGGGGAGAGGAAAGGGGAGAGAGAGGAAAGGGGAGAGAGACGAAAGGGAAGAGAGGAAAGGGGGGAGAGGAAAGGGGAGAGAGAGGAAAGGGGAGAGAGGAAAGGGGAGAGAGAGGAAAGGGAAGAGAGAGGAAAGAGGAGAGAGAAAATGGAAGAGTGGAAAGGAAAGAGAGGGGAAAGGGGAGAGAGGAAAGGGAAGAGAGGAAAGGGGGGAGAGGAAAGGGAAGAGAGGAAAGGGAAGAGAGAGGAAAGTGAGAGGGGAAAGGGGAGGGGGGGAAAGGGGAGAGAGGAAAGGGAAGAGAGAGGAAAGGGAAGAGAGGAAAGGGAAGAGAGAGGAAAGAGGAGAGAGAAAATGGAAGAGTGGAAAGGGAAGAGAGGGGAAAGGGGAGAGAGGAAAGGGGAGAGAGAGGAAAGGGAAGAGAGAGGAAAGAGGAGAGAGAAAATGGAAGAGTGGAAAGGGAAGAGAGGGGAAAGGGGAGAGAGGAAAGGGGAGAGAGGAAAGGGGGGAGAGGAAAGGGGGAGAGAGGAAAGGGAAGAGAGGAAAGGGGGGAGAGGAAAGGGAAGAGAGAGGAAAGGGAGAGGGGAAAGGGGAGGGGGGGAAAGGGGAGAGAGGAAAGGGGGGAGAGGAAAGGAAAGAGAGAGGAAAGGGAAGAGAGGAAAGGGAAGAGAGGAAAGGGGGGAGAGGAAAGGAAAGAGAGAGGAAAGGGAAGAGAGGAAAGGAAAGAGAGAGGAAAGGGAAGAGAGGAAAGGGAAGAGAGAGGAAAGGGAGAGGGGAAAGGGGAGGGGGGGAAAGGGGAGAGAGGAAAGGGAAGAGAGGAAAGGAAAGAGAGAGGAAAGGGAAGAGAGGAAAGGGAAGAGAGAGGAAAGGGAGAGGGGAAAGGGGAGGGGGGGAAAGGGGAGAGAGATGAAAGGGAAGAGAGAGGAAAGGGGAGAGAGAGGAAAGGGAAGAGAGGAAAGGGGGGAGAGGAAAGGGGAGAGAGAGGAAAGGGGAGAGAGACAAAAGGGAAGAGAGGAAAGGGGGAGAGAGAGGAAAGGGGAGAGAGGAAAGGGGGGAGAGGAAAGGGAAGAGAGTGTGTGTGTGTGTGTGTGTGTGTGTGTGTGTGTGTGTGTGTGTGTGTGTGTGTGTGTGTGTGTGTGTGTGTGTGTGTGTGTGTGTGTGTGTGTGTGTGTGGCCCCTTGTTCTGCTGCTAACCTCCCCCTTTGAGACTAAATATATTGCATCCATTGATCTTCTGTTCATTATTGATGTACCACATTCCTTCCCAAAGGGACTTACACAGGCGTTTTGAATGACTTCTTATGCCAAAAGTGTTACTGCATGTGTGTGTGTGTGCGTTTATTTATTCAGTGAATGTGTCTGAAATCTTTCTTGCCTACTACTTACTAAAACGACATACTGTGTACTAATAGTACTACACACTGTGTACTAATAGTACTACATACTGTGTACTAATGGTACTACATACTATTAAACATACTGTTTAGTAAAAACCAATGCGTTGTTTCCGGCTATTCCTTCATTTTGGTGTGTGTGTGTGTTTGTGTCAGGCTTTAGCAGGGATATGGCTGTGATTACTGTTACTAAAAGATGGGAACACACTTGTAATGAGACAATGGCCGTGTCTGAAAACCCGTTCTTGCCTTCTGGTCTGAACGATCGTGAGACAGATGCAGGAATGCGTAATAGTTGTGCCGTGTAAAGGCCCGGGGACGCAGACCAAACAAACACTTTACAAAAACACAGGGTTGAAAACCAAACAAACACGTTACAAAAACACAGGGTTGAAAACCAAACAAACACGTTACAAAAACACAGGGTTGAAACCCAAACAAACACGTTACAAAAACACAGGGTTGAAAACCAAACAAACACGTTACAAAAACACAGGGTTGAAAACCAAACAAAAGAGAGAGGAGAACCTCAAATAAATAACACTGGCGCACAATGATACCACACGGGACGAGACCCCAATTCATCTGCGAATCCACAAGGGCATGAAAGCCAAAACACACAGCACAGGTAGTCACACACACCAACGGACATTGTAACAATAACCGACAGCACCACGCTGAGCAAGGGCACATATATACAATAACCGACAGCACCACGCTGAGCAAAGGGCACATATATACAATAACCGACAGCACCACGGCAAAGGGCACATATATACAATAACCGACAGCACCACGCTGAGCAAAGGGCACATATATACAATAACCAACAGCACCACGGCAAAGGGCACATATATACAATAACCGACAGCACCACGCTGAGCAAAGGGCACATATATACAATAACCGACAGCACCACGCTGAGCAAAGGGCACATATATACAATAACCGACAGCACCACGCTGAGCAAAGGGCACATATATACAATAATCAACAGCACCACGCTGAGCAAGGGCACATATATACAATAACCGACAGCACCACGCTGAGCAAAGGGCACATACAGTGCCTTGCGAAAGTATTCGGCCCCCTTGAACTTTGCGACCTTTTGCCACATTTCAGGCTTCAAACATAAAGATATAAAACTGTATTTTTTTGTGAAGAATCAACAACAAGTGGGACACATAAATGACGTGGAACGACATTTATTGGATATTTCAAACTTTTTTAACAAATCAAAAACTGAAAAATTGGGCATGCAAAATTATTCAGCTCCTTTACTTTCAGTGCAGCAAACTCTCCAGAAGTTCAGTGAGGATCTCTGAATGATCCAATGTTGACCTAAATGACTAATGATGATAAATACAATCCACCTGTGTGTAATCAAGTCTCCGTATAAATGCACCTGCACTGTGATAGTCTCAGAGGTCCGTCAAAAGCGCAGAGAGCATCATGAAGAACAAGGAACACACCAGGCAGGTCCGAGATACTGTTGTGAAGAAGTTTAAAGCCGGATTTAGATACAAAAAGATTTCCCAAGCTTTAAACATCCCAAGGAGCACTGTGCAAGCGATAATATTGAAATGGAAGGAGTATCAGACCACTGCAAATCTACCAAGACCTGGCCGTCCCTCTAAACCTTCAGCTCATACAAGGAGAAGACTGATCAGAGATGCAGCCAAGAGGCCCATGATCACTCTGGATGAACTGTAGAGATCTACAGCTGAGGTGGGAGACTCTGTCCATATGACAACAATCAGTCGTATATTGCACAAATCTGGCCTTTATGGAAGAGTGGCAAGAAGAAAGCCATTTCTTAAAGATATCCATAAAAAGTGTTGTTTAAAGTTTGCCACAAGCCACCTGGGAGACACACCAAACATGTGGAAGAAGGTGCTCTGGTCAGATGAAACCAAAATTGAACTTTTTGGCAACAATGCAAAACGTTATGTTTGGCGTAAAAGCAACACAGCTCATCACCCTGAACACACCATCCCCACTGTCAAACATGGTGATGGAAGCATCATGGTTTGGGCCTGCTTTTCTTCAGCAGGGACAGGGAAGATGGTTAAAATTGATGGGAAGATGGATGGAGCCAAATACAGGACCATTCTGGAAGAAAACCTGATGGAGTCTGCAAAAGACCTGAGACTGGGACGGAGATGTGTCTTCCAACAAGACAATGATCCAAAACATAAAGCAAAATCTACAATGGAATGGTTCAAAAATAAACATATCCAGGTGTTAGAATGGCCAAGTCAAAGTCCAGACCTGAATCCAATCGAGAATCTGTGGAAAGAACTGAAAACTGCTGTTCACAAATGCTCTCCATCCAACCTCACTGAGCTCGAGCTGTTTTGCAAGGAGGAATGGGAAAAATGTCAGTCTCTCGATGTGCAAAACTGATAGAGACATACCCCAAGCGACTTACAGCTGTAATCGAAGCAAAGTATTACTTTAAGGGGTCTGAATAATTTTGCACGCCCAATTTTTCAGTTTTTGATTTGTTAAAAAAGTTTGAAATATCCAATAAATGTCGTTCCACTTCATGATTGTGTCCCACTTGTTGTTGATTCTTCACAAAAAAATACAGTTTTATATCTTTATGTTTGAAGCCTGAAATGTGGCAAAAGGTCGCAAAGTTCAAGGGGGCCGAATACTTTCGCAAGGCACTGTATACAAATACAATCAGTGGGAATAGGGGCCAGGTGTGCGCTATGAGGGATCCATGACAGTATCCCCCCCCCCCCCCCACCCGACGCACTAGCAGCGCAACAGCACCCGTCTCGAGGTCAATCAAAGGAACGCAGTGCGGGTCAATCAGGACCCGATGCAGCTGCCCAAGTTGTGTCAGTGTCGGACGGACCAGTAGCAGTGGCGTTCTACGGACCGGTTGTGACAGTGTCGGACGGACCAGTAGCAGTGGCGCTCTACGGACCGGTTGTGACGGTGTCCGACGGACCCGTAGCAGTGGCGCTCTACGGACCGTTTGTGGCGCTCTACGGACCAGTAGCAGTGGCGCTCTACGGACCGGTTGTGACGCTGTCGGACGGACCAGTAGCAGTGGCGCTCTACGGACCGGTTGTGACGGTGTCGGACGGACCAGTAGCAGTGGCGCTCTACGGACCGGTTGTGGCGACGTGGGACGGACCAGTAGCAGTGGCGCTCTATGGACCGGTTGTGGCGGTGTCGGACGGACCAGTAGCAGTGGCGCTCTACGGACCGGTTGTGACGCTGTCGGACGGACCAGTAGCAGCGGCGTTCTACGGACCGGTTGTGGCGATGTGGCGAAGTGGGACGGACCAGTAGCAGCGGCGTTCTACGGACCGGTTGTGGCGAAGTGGGACGGACCAGTAGCAGCGGCGTTCTACGGACCGGTTGTGGCGAAGTGGGACGGACCAGTAGCAGTGGTGTTCTACTGACCGGTTGTGGCGAAGTGGGACGGACCAGTAGCAGTGGCGCTCTATGGACCGGTTGTGGCGGTGTCGGACGGACCAGTAGCAGTGGCGCAGAGTGTTCTAAAGAGTTGGTAGTATGATTAGTTCTAAAGAGTGTTCTAAAGAGTTGGTAGTATGATTAGTACACAGAGTGTTCTAAAGAGTTGGTAGTATGATTAGTACACAGAGTGTTCTAAAGAGTTGGTAGTATGATTAGTACACAGAGTGTTCTAAAGAGTTGGTAGTATGATTAGTACACAGTGTTCTAAAGAGTTTGTAGTATGATTAGTTCTAAAGAGTTGGTAGTATGATTAGTACACAGAGTGTTCTAAAGAGTTGGTAGTATGATTAGTACACAGAGTGTTCTAAAGAGTTGGTAGTATGATTAGTACACAAAGTGTTCTAAAGAGTTGGTAGTATGATTAGTACACAGAGTGTTCTAAAGAGTTGGTAGTATGATTAGTACACAGAGTGTTCTAAAGAGTTTGTAGTATGATTAGTTCTAAAGAGTTTGTAGTATGATTAGTAAACAGAGTGTTCTAAAGAGTTTGTAGTATGATTAGTTCTAAATAGTTTGTAGTATGATTAGTAAACAGAGTGTTCTAAAGAGTTGGTAGTATGATTAGTTCTAAAGAGTTTGTAGTATGATTAGTACACAGAGTGTTCTAAAGAGTTTGTAGTATGATTAGTTCTAAAGAGTTTGTAGTATGATTAGTACACAGAGTGTTCTAAAGAGTTTGTAGTATGATTAGTTCTAAAGAGTTTGTAGTATGATTAGTTCTAAAGAGTTTGTAGTATGATTAGTACACAGAGTGTTCTAAAGAGTTGGTAGTATGATTAGTACACAGAGTGTTCTAAAGAGTTTGTAGTATGATTAGTTCTAAAGAATTTGTAGTATGATTAGTAAACAGAGTGTTCTAAAGAGTTTGTAGTATGATTAGTACACAGAGTGTTCTAAAGAGTTGGTAGTATGATTAGTTCTAAATAGTTTGTAGTATGATTAGTAAACAGAGTGTTCTAAAGAGTTGGTAGTATGATTAGTACACAGAGTGTTCTAAAGAGTTGGTAGTATGATTAGTACACAGAGTGTTCTAAAGAGTTGGTAGTATGATTAGTACACAGAGTGTTCTAAAGAGTTGGTAGTATGCTTAGTACACAGAGTGTTCTAAAGAGTTG
>NC_092159.1:11890778-11900778 GCF_045791955.1 Oncorhynchus clarkii lewisi
AGAGGAGCAGGGTTAGGAGAGGATAGGCGATAGTGTCTATGGGAACAGGGTTAGGAGAGGATAGGGGATAGTGTCTAGAGGAGCAGGGTTAGGAGAAGATAGGGGATAGTGTCTAGGGGAACAGAGTTAGGAGAGGATAGGGGATAGCGGTTAGGGTCCAAGGGATCGTTGATAGGGTTGGGAGAGGATAGGGGATAGCGGTTAGGGTCCAAGGGATCGTTGATAGGGTTAGGAGAGGATAGGGGATAGCGGTTAGGGTCCAAGGGATCGTTGATAGGGTTGGGAGAGGATAGGGGATAGCGGTTAGGGTCCAAGGGATCGTTGATAGGGTTAGGAGAGGATAGGGGATAGCGGTTAGGGTCCAAGGGATCGTTGATAGGGTTAGGAGAGGATAGAGGATAGCGGTTAGGGTCCAAGGGATCGTTGATAGGGTTGGGAGAGGATAGCGGTTAGGGTCCAAGGGATCGTTGATAGGGTTAGGAGAGGATAGGGGATAGCGGTTAGGGTCCAAGGGATCGTTGATAGGGTTAGGAGAGGATAGGGGATAGCGGTTAGGGTCCAAGGGATCGTTGATAGGGTTAGGAGAGGATAGAGGATAGCGGTTAGGGTCCAAGGGATCGTTGATAGGGTTAGGAGAGGATAGGGGATAGCGGTTAGGGTCCAAGGGATCGTTGATAGGGTTAGGAGAGGATAGGGGATAGCGGTTAGGGTCCAAGGGATCATTGATAGGGTTAGGAGAGGATAGGGGATAGCGGTTAGGGTCCAAGGGATCGTTGATAGGGTTGGGACTAAGAAACTACTGATTGTATTCAGGTCCTTGTTAAATCCATCTAGACACATGTCTTCTTTCCCATTGCAGTTAGTCTGCATTAACTCTCTTTCTCTCTCCAATCTCTCCCTCCAATCTTGTTCTCTTTCCACTCTCTCTCTCTCTCTCTCTCTCTCTCTCTCCCTCCTCTCTCTCTATCCACTCTCTCTTTCTCTCTCTCTCTCTCTCTCTCTCCCTCCTCTCTCTCTCTCTCCACTCTCTCTCTCTCTCTCTCTTTCTCTCTCCCCCTCTCTCTCTCTCCCCCTCTCTCTCTCTCTCTCTCTCTCTCTCCCTCTCTCTCTCTCTCTCCACTCTCACTCTCTCTCTCTCTCTCCAATCTCTTCAGGAGTGAAAGTGTAAATGTGACGTATTATTTTTGTAAGGTCCTCTTCCCCACTGGAGTTAGCCTGAATGAACTGTCTGGGTTGACTGGATCACTGTGTCTGTTTCTCCCCAAACACCTCCACACGCTTGTCCACACCTCCCACTCCCCCTCTGGAGTTAGTCTGCAGTCTGGGCCTCTGTCTGCACTAACTGACCAGCAAGGAGAAGCAGGCTTCACAGCTAGGGGCTACTGCTTATTGGCTAGGAGCTAGTGGTTAAGAGCTAGGGGCTACTGCTTATTGGCTAGGAGCTAGTGGTTAAGAGCTAGGGGCTACTGCTTATTGGCTAGTAACTAGTGGTTAAGAGCTAGGGGCTAGTGCTTATTGGCTAGGAGCTAGTGGTTAAGAGCTAGGGGCTAGAGGCAAGGAGCTATGGTTTGATTTGGTCCTGAAACACTACTCCTTCTAGACCCGGCTAAATCTCTCTACACCTGCCCTCATCTCCCCGCTCTCCCTGTTGAGCTAGCCTGCAGTAATACTGTCTGGTTTGAAGGTTAGGAGCTAAGGGCTAGGGGTTGATTTTGGGTCTGAGGCAATTTTCTCTACACCCTTAGTGTATCCTCACACCAGTTCTCATCTCTTCCTCTCTCCCTGTAGAGTGTGTTCCTCTCACTGCAGTAAGACTGTCTGTCAGTCTAGCTCAGCGCAATGCTCCAGTGCATAGTTGAGTTCTCTCTGACTCCTCTGCCTTGAGTCTGGCAGACTCTCTCTGTTCTGTTGGCCCGGGTATCTGCAAATTCACTAGTGTTTTGAGTTTGTATTCCTGCATATTAAACTGAGTCTTCATCGTTGTTCATTCCTGCAGTTGAGATGATTATGATGAGGTAATGGATGCCTGTGGGTGTTCTAGGGTTGGCTCTTACTTTCCTTATCTCTCTTTCCCCTCTCTCTCTCTCTTCTGGTACAGGGATGGACTGGAAGTAGGTCTGGATCCCAACATTCCGTGTGTGTGTGTGTGTGTGTGTGTGTGTGTGTGTGTGTGTGTGTGTGTGTGTGTGTGTGTGTGTGGCGTGCGTGCGTGCGTGCGTTTGTTTCATGGTCCTTCAAGCCGGATCGGGACAATTACCTTGTAGTATGTCTGTGTATGTGCGTTTCATGGTCCTTCGAGCCGGATGGGACTATTACCTCCTCTCCAACACTTACTAGTTCAGCATCCATATTAGGAAATCATTCAGTTGTCTGACTAGTTTTGTCTGTCAACTAAGGGAGTTTCGTCTGACAACTGAGGGACTTCCTGATATGGATGCCGTGTGGACTGAGGGTTGTGTTCTGAACTCTGTGGATGACTGGTTATCTGGGTGTATTAGGGGTGAACATCCAGTTTTACAATATAAACCCCCAACTGTGTAAGGGCTTTGGGTGTCTCCTTTTAAATACATTTAGGAAACAGATACAGTAGTAAGAATATGAACAAATATGAGAATATATTTATTCATATATAAGAATTTGAATGAATATAAGAGCATAAACATCTAGAGTTTAGATAGATCCTCTGATGTGTGATCTGTGCTGTTACTGGGTTTCACTATGTTTTCTTTTAACAGGTTGAACTAGATAAATACCACTAACAACGTTGACAATACCTAGTGAGGACAGAGGGTTTGTTCAGTTCAACAGTGTGAGTTTCAACAGTTTGTAACTGTATTGTGTTCCTGTTTCTCCAGGATGGTAGAATACTCGTTGGACCTCCAGAACATCAACCTCTCAGCCATCAGGACAGTCAGGGTCCTCAGACCCCTCAAAGCCATCAACAGAGTTCCAAGTAAGTCTCCCATAGATACCACCATCACACAATACCTGCCTGATCGAGTCCCAGATCTGCTTCCACAATGGCAAGACAGCACAGGTCTGAGACCAGGCTACATGCACATTCTCCACTACTATTACACTGAACAGAAATATCAATGCAACATGCAACAGTTTATAGAGTTTTACTGAGTTGCAGTTCGGGCTGTGGCGGACATGACGTTTTGTCAGCTGGTGATTGTCAAGCAAATAACTGCCAGTCTCACGGTAATTGACAGTTAATTAGCATATACATATTTAGCATCTCCTGGCTTCCACACACAGCCTTGAAGCCACTAATGCAGGCCTTTGGAACATCTACATTTAAAAAGTCTAATAAATCCATTTAATATAGCCTACAATATCACAATAAACCCATTTAATATAGCCTACACTATCACAATAAACCCATTTAATATAGCCTACACTATCACAATAAACCCATTTAATATAGCCTACACTATCACAATAAACCCATTTAATATAGCCTACACTATCACAATAAACCCATTTAATATAGCCTACACTATCACAATAAACCCATTTAATATAGCCTACACTATCACAATAAACCCATTTAATATAGCCTACACTATCACAATAAACCCATTTAATATAGCCTACACTATCACAATAAACCCATTTAATATAGCCTACACTATCACAATAAACCCATTTAATATAGCCTACACTATCACAATAAACCCATTTAATATAGCCTACACTATCACAATAAACCCATTTAATATAGCCTACACTATCACAATAAACCCATTTAATATAGCCTACACTATCACAATAAACCCATTTAATATAGCCTACACTATCACAATAAACCCATTTAATATAGCCTACACTATCACAATAAACCCATTTAATATAGCCTACACTATCACAATAAATCCATTTAATATAGCCTACACTATCACAACAAATCCATTTAATATAGCCTACACTATCACAATAAACCCATTTAATATAGCCTACACTATCACAATAAACCCATTTAATATAGCCTACACTATCACAATAAACCCATTTAATATAGCCTACACTATCACAATAAACCCATTTAATATAGCCTACACTATCACAATAAACCCATTTAATATAGCCTACACTATCACAATAAACCCATTTAATATAGCCTACACTATCACAATAAACCCATTTAATATAGCCTACACTATCACAATAAACCCATTTAATATAGCCTACACTATCACAATAAACCCATTTAATATAGCCTAGACTATCACAATAAATCCCTTATTTATTTTAGACAGGTCTAAAGAAACATGATATGAAGAAAATGTTGTCTATTTCAGAAGACCAGAATAGCATCCTCTGAGTTGTCTTTATGTTAGGCCCTGACTATGGCTGTGCCATATGGCTGTGGGCTACACTGGTTCATTTAGCAGACAACATTTGGTTAGAATTCCGTGGCATTGTTTTATATTATTTTAAAGTAGGAAAGAATACAATTGAACAAAGCTGAATAAAACACAAAGGATATTTTCTCCGAACATGCGGCTTACTGTGTTGAGCAGTTAAAACATAAACTGGTCCTCCTATATCCTTAATTGAGTTGTTTACACCAGTTAAAGAATAAACTGGTCCTCCTATATCCTTAATTGAGTTGTTTACACCAGTTAAAGAATAAACTGGTCCTCCTATATCCTTAATTGAGTTGTTTACACCAGTTAAAGAATAAACTGGTCCTCCTATATCCTTAATTGAGTTGTTTACACCAGTTAAAGAATAAACTGGTCCTCCTATATCCTTAATTGAGTTGTTTACACCAGTTAAAGAATAAACTGGTCCTCCTATATCCTTAATTGAGTTGTTTACACCAGTTAAAGAATAAACTGGTCCTCCTATATCCTTAATTGAGTTGTTTACACCAGTTAAAGAATAAACTGGTCCTACTATATCCTTAATTGAGTTGTTTACACCAGTTAAAGAATAAACTGGTCCTCCTATATCCTTAATTGAGTTGTTTACACCAGTTAAAGAATAAACTGGTCCTCCTATATCCTTAATTGAGTTGTTTACACCAGTTAAAGAATAAACTGGTCCTCCTATATCCTTAATTGAGTTGTTTACACCAGTTAAAGAATAAACTGGTCCTCCTATATCCTTAATTGAGTTATTTATGCAACTTTAGTTGTGATACAACGTTGGGCTATATGTTTTGATGTGTAATACATTCTAAGGCTGCATTATGGATCTCTAACCATGATTTGAAAAAAGTCACAAGCTACACACACATTTTGACACCCACTTGATAATATTCTCACCAGGTCTCACATTTCTCTGCAGCATCTCCCTTGTTTGGCCATAATGCCCCTCCAAAATAAATACATGCCTTTTGTGGCCAAAGTGGCCTTTGTGCCCTTGGGCTGAATATAACAGGCTAATTACAGTATAATTCCCTTCTCCCGGCTGCCGTGCTCCAAGGCCCCTCTCACTCACGTCTAGTAGGTTATAGCCAATGCCCCTCTCACTCACGTCTAGTAGGTTATAGCCAATGCCCCTCTCACTCACGTCTAGTAGGTTATAGCCAATGCCCCTCGTCCTTCTCCTGGCTGCCGTGCTCCGAGACCCCTCTCACTCACGTCTAGAAGGTTATAGCCAATGCCCCTCTCACTCACGTCTAGAAGGTTATAGCCAATGCCCCTCGTCCTTCTCCTGGCTGCCGTGCTCCGAGGCCCCTCTCACTCACGTCTAGTAGGTTATAGCCAATGCCCCTCGTCCTTCTCCCGGCTGCCGTGCTCCAAGGCCCCTCTCACTCACGTCTAGTAGGTTATAGCCAAGGCCCCTCTCACTCACGTCTAGTAGGTTATAGCCAATGCCCTCACCTGATCAGGTCCTTCTCACAGGCATTTCAGATAAGAAGTAGGCTACAAGTGAATAAAGACAGGGAAGCAACTGCACGCATTATATATATATATATATATATATATATATATATATACATACCTTTTACTGAATTCCAAGGCACATATTGAAGATGCTAGAACTGTCCACATTCAGCCTACTTTCCTTCATCCAACAAGATGAGTAGACCTAATGAACAGCAGAAGCACTAGCCTATGTCAATCTACTATCCCCCATAGTACAAACGTAGACCTATTCTATCGATTAACTTGTCCTTCTGTGCAATAAATACATATTCCAAACATACTCTGGGACAGTTGTGGGATGCGATAGATCCCAAATGAATACAACCAATCGCATATTTTTTTTAAACAGTTTAAAAGCAATGAGGTCGATCGTTTAGCTTAAAATGTTTGTTAAACTATTAGGCCATTTTTTCACATTATAAGCCCAGTAATACACTCACAGCAGTAGGCTATAAGCGTGAATGTTCCTGAATGGAATCAATTAGCAGAAAAACACTGTTCTTGAATTGACGGCAAATGTGATTATAGATGTAATGCTTTATTATAAAGGTGCATTTTTATGGTGAAAATGATCTTCCCCAAACTAGAAATGTGTTGCTTATGTCTGCCATGTAAGATCTACACTGGTTATAAAGCGGATTAATGTGCTCCATTTTAAGAAGTTATTTGGCCACTTTAGTTGAGTTGTGCGAGTTGTGTGACTACGATTTTCTTGCCTTAATGCACAACCTGGGCATCATTCAACCTGGGCATCATTCAACCTAGGCATCATTCAAGTTGGGCATCATTCAACCTGGGCATCATTCAACCTGGGCATCATTCAACCTGGGCATCATTCAACCTGGGCATCATTCAAGTTGGGCATCATTCAACCTGGGCATCATTCAACCTGGGCATCATTCAACCTGGGCATCATTCAACCTGGGCATCATTCAACCTGGGCATCATTCAACCTGGGCATCATTCAAGTTGGGCATCATTCAACCTGGGCATCATTCAACCTGGGCATCATTCAACCTTGGCATCATTCAACCTGGGCATCATTCAACCTGGGCATCATTCAACCTGGGCATCATTCAACCTGGGGATCATTCAACCTGGGGATCATTCAACCTGGGGATCATTCAACCTGGGCATCATTCAACGTGGGCATCATTCAAGTTGGGGATCATTCAACCTGGGCATCATTCAACCTGGGCATCATTCAACCTGGGCATCATTCAACCTGGGGATCATTCAACCTGGGCATCATTCAACCTGGGCATCATTCAAGTTGGGCATCATTCAACCTGGGCATCATTCAACCTGGGCATCATTCAACCTGGGCATCATTCAACCTGGGCATCATTCAACCTGGGCATCATTCAACCTGGGCATCATTCAACCTAGGCAACATTCACAAGTTATAGGCTAATATTGTCACCCATGAGACTATTCTTAATTTAATGTTGTCTTTACATATACTAAATAATATATGTGTGATATATGTTTTGATTTAGAATGGACCATTATCATGCACCTGTCTCAGAACAGGGGCATGGGAAAAAAATACATGTCATCTATGTACTTAAATAGCGAATGGAGGACGCATTTCCCATGGTTAATTTTCATGCCAGCCAGGTAGTCTATACTCCTGTTGTAAAGCGAAGCAATGTGCTTAATATTAGGAAAGTTGAGAAATAAATATAGTAGACCTAGCCTATAGAAAGCTGATGATACCCTCCTCTTTTTAATAGAGGCCATCAAAACTGTTTTCTTACGCAATTGCATATCCTATAGAAATGTTGCGCAACATGAGCTCATGGGCTCTCTTGAAGTGTTTGATTAGATGTTTTAATACATTTGCATTGATGTCATTAGAATGATTAGAGGGACAATATAGTGCTGAGTACCAGGCAGTTAGCAAGTTTGGAGCAGCAGCATCAGAGTTTGGAGAAGCCTAATTACTGTGCTTAAACTATCAAATGTAATTTGGTCACCTTAACAGTCCTAGTTACAGTTCAGATAAGGAAATCAGTCAATGTATATACATTTATATACATTCCTTAGCCCATAATCTATGGATTTCACATGACTGGGAATACAGATATGCATCTGTAGGTTGCTCAGAAACCCAGTCAGTATCTGGTGTGACCACTATTTGCCTTATGCAGCGCGACACATTTCCTTCTCATAGAGTTGATCAGGCTGTTGATTGTGACATATTTCCTTCTCATAGAGTTGATCAGGCTGTTGATTGTGACATATTTCCTTCTCATAGAGTTGATCAGGCTGTTGATTGTGACACATTTCCTTCTCATAGAGTTGATCAGGCTGTTGATTGTGACATATTTCCTTCTCATAGAGTTGATCAGGCTGTTGATTGTGACATATTTCCTTCTCATAGAGTTGATCAGGCTGTTGATTGTGACATATTTCCTTCTCATAGAGTTGATCAGGCTGTTGATTGTGACATATTTCCTTCTCATAGAGTAGATCAGGCTGTTGATTGTGACATATTTCCTTCTCATAGAGTTGATCAGGCTGTTGATTGTGACATATTTCCTTCTCATAGAGTAGATCAGGCTGTTGATTGTGACATATTTCCTTCTCATAGAGTTGATCAGGCTGTTGATTGTGACATATTTCCTTCTCATAGAGTTGATCAGGCTGTTGATTGTGACATATTTCCTTCTCATAGAGTTGATCAGGCTGTTGATTGTGACATATTTCCTTCTCATAGAGTTGATCAGGCTGTTGATTGTGACATATTTCCTTCTCATAGAGTAGATCAGGCTGTTGATTGTGACATATTTCCTTCTCATAGAGTTGATCAGGCTGTTGATTGTGACATATTTCCTTCTCATAGAGTTGATCAGGCTGTTGATTGTGACATATTTCCTTCTCATAGAGTTGATCAGGCTGTTGATTGTGACATATTTCCTTCTCATAGAGTAGATCAGGCTGTTGATTGTGACATATTTCCTTCTCATAGAGTTGATCAGGCTGTTGATTGTGACATATTTCCTTCTCATAGAGTTGATCAGGCTGTTGATTGTGACATATTTCCTTCTCATAGAGTTGATCAGGCTGTTGATTGTGACATATTTCCTTCTCATAGAGTAGATCAGGCTGTTGATTGTGACATATTTCCTTCTCATAGAGTTGATCAGGCTGTTGATTGTGGCCTGTGGAATGTTGTCCCACTCCTCTTCAATGGCTGTGCCAAGTTGTTGGATATTGGAGGGAACTGGAACACGCTGTCGTACACTTCAATCCAGAGCATCCCAAACATGCTGAATGGGTGACATGTCTGGTGACTATGCAGGCCATGGAAGAACTGGGACATTTTCAGCTTCTAGGATTTGTGTACAGATCCTTGTGACATGGGGCTGTGCGTTATCATGCTGAAACATGAGGTGATGGTGGCGGATGAATGGCATTCAAATTGCCATACATAAAATGCAATTGTGTTAGTTGTCCGTAGCTTATGGCTGCCCATACTATAACCCCACCACCACCATGGGGCACTCTGTTCACAATGCTGACATCAGAAAACTGCTAATCAACACAACGCAATATACACGTGGTCTGCAGTTGTGTGGGACGGGTGGACATACTGCCAAATTCTCTAAAACCACTTTGGAGGCGGCTTATGGTATAGAAATTAGAAATGCTCACTAACAAGGATGCAAACAAAATAATTCTCTATATTCAATTCTCTGGCAACAGCTCTGGTGGACGTTCCCTCAGTCAGCATGCCAATTGCCCACTCCCTTAAAACTTGAGACATCTGTGGCAGTATTGTGTGACAAAACTGCACATTTAAGAGTTGCCTTTTATTGTCCCCAGCACAAGGTGCTCCTGTGTAATGACCATGCGGTTTAATCAGATTGTTGATATGCCACACCTGTCAGGTGGATGGATTATCTTGGCAAAGAAGAAATGCTCACTAACAAGGATGTAAACAGAAAAAAAGAAAATAATAATAACAATAATAAATCATTTCTGGGATCTTTTATTTCAGCTCATGAAACATTAACATGCTGCATTAATATTTTTGTTTAGTGGGTTAAGTGTTTTATGTTCTCTCACCATCAGAGCTCTTCTCAATAGGCCACAGAACATCAGCACCACGG
>NC_092159.1:11915778-11923278 GCF_045791955.1 Oncorhynchus clarkii lewisi
TCTCCTCCTCTCCATTCCTCTCTCCTCCTCTCCATCTCTCTCTCCTCCTCTCCTTTCCTATCTCCTCCACTCATCCCTCTCTCCTCCTCTCCATCCCTCTCTCCTCCTCTCCATCGCTCTCTACTCCTCTCCATTCCTCTCTCATCCTCTCCATAACTCTCTCCTCCTCATTCCTCTCTCCTCCTCTCCATCCCTCTCTCCTCCTCTCCATTACTCTCTCCTCTCCATTCCTCTCTCCTCCTCTCCATTCCTCTCTCCTCCTCTCCATTCCTCTCTCCTCCTCTCCATCCCTCTCCATCCCTCTCTCCACCTCTCCATTCCTCTCTCCTCCTCTCCATCCCTCTCTCCTCCTCTCCATCCCTCTCTCCTCCTCCTCATCTCTCTCCATCTCTCTCTCCTCCTCTCCATCTCCCTCCCCTCCTCTCCATTCCTCTCTCATCCTCTCCATTCCTCTCTCCTCCTCTCCATCCCTCTCTCCTCCTCACCATCCCTCTCTCCTCCTCTCCATCCCTCTCTCCTCCTCTCCATCCCTCTGGCCTCCTCTCCATCCCTCTCACCTCCTCTCCATTCCTCTCTCCTCCTCTCCATTACTCTCTCCTCCTCTCCATCCCTCTCTCCTCCTATCCATCCCTCTCTCCTCCTCTCCATCACTCTCTCCTCCTCTCCATTCCTCTCTCCTCCTCTCCATTCCTCTCTCCTCCTCTCCATCCCTCTCTCCTCCTCTCCATTCCTCTCTCCTCCTCTCCATTCCTCTCTCCTCTTCTCCATCTCTCTCTCCTCCTCTCCATCCCTCTCTCCTCCTCTCCATTCCTCTCTCCTCCTCTCCATTCCTCTCTCCATCTCTCTCTCCTCCTCTCCATTCCTCTCTCATCCTCTTCATCCCTCTATCCTCCTCTCCATTCCTCTCTCCTCTCCATCCCTATCTCCATCCCTCTCATCCCTCTCTCCTCCTCTCCATTCCTCTTTCCTCCTCTCCATTCCTCTCTCCTCCTATCCATCCCTCTCTCCTCTCCATTCCTCTCTCCTCCTCTCCATCCCTCTCCATCTCTCTCTCCTCAGTTCTAAAGACATCTCCCTGCCTCGCCCTTACTACATGGCAGACGAGGATGATGAGCGACCCTTCATCTGCTCTCTCGCCCAGGACAACGGCATCATGGCGTGCACCGACGTCCCGGCCCGCCGAGAACTAGGACGTACCTGCTGCCTGGACAAGGACGATGTGACACACAGACAGGGTTTGGGTTTGAGTCCTGAACCCCTGGTTAACGGGTCAGTGAGTGGGCCTGGACTGTGTGTCAACTGGAACCAGTATTACACACGCTGTCACACGGGCCACAGCAACCCACATAAAGGAGCCATCAACTTCGACAATATCGCCTACGCTTGGATCGTCATCTTTCAGGTAGGGCTTTGATTGGGTGGTTTGGACTTTCTTTTCTTCATTTGTATTGGTTGAGCTTTATGAGCTGATGTGGCTAGATATGCACCACAACGTGTCTCTCTCTACACCTACCTAGCTTGCTTTCTCTGTCTCTCTTTTTCTATTGATGTAAAAATCGAATCAAATTTTATTTGTCACATGCGCCGAATACAACAGGTTCAAACCTTACAGTGAAATGCTTATTTAAAAGCCCCTAACCAACAATGCAGTTACAAAATCTTGTAAAGAAAATATTTAATAAAAAGTAACAAAATAAAATAACAATAACAAGGCTATATACATGGGGTACCGGAACCAAGTCAATGTGTGGGGCCACAGGTTAGTCAATGTAGGTCGGGGGAAGGTGCCTAAAGGTGCCTAAAGGTGCCTAAAGATGCCTGTCATATCGTTTGTCTTTGCACTGTCCAGGGAGCTGTAGTGGTTAAAGTAGAGGCCAGATCAAATCCCTGTACTGGAGGGCTGCTGTGGGCAGGCTTTTGTTCCCGCCCAGCACCAACATGCATGATTTCCCTTTTATTTAGATCATTGTTAGTCTTATCAGGTGTGTTAGTGCACGTTGACACTGGGCTGGAACAAACACCTGCACACCATGCCAGTCCTCTTAGACTAGAGTTGTCCCACCCCTGAAGTATAGGTCAGGAGTATGTCGAGATAGAGTAGAGGTTACCATAGTGATTAGGTCATGACAAGATAGAGTAGAGATTACCATAGTGATTAGGTCATGACAAGATAAAGTAGAGGTTACCATAGTGATTAGGCCATGACAAGATAGAGTAGAGGTTACCATAGTGATTAGGTCATGACAAGATAGAGTAGAGATTACCATAGTGATTAGGTCATGACAAGATAAAGTAGAGGTTACCATAGTGATTAGGTCATGACAAGAGAGAGTAGAGGTTACCATTGTGATTAGGTCATGACAAGATAGAGTAGAGGTTACCATAGTGATTAGATCATGACAAGATAGAGCAGAGGTTACCATAGTGATTAACTCACGACAAGATAGAGTAGAGGTTACCATAGTGATTAGGTCATGACAAGATAGAGTAGAGGTTACCATAGTGATTAGGTCATGACAACATAGAGCAGAGGTTACCATAGTGATTAGGTCATAACAAGATATCTACTTGCTGTAATTAATTGAATAATGTATGCTGGTCTGGAACATCAGCCTTGTAGTTCTCCAGCAGTAGTGAAGTGTCTGACAGTAGTGATTAGGTGATGGGGAGATATACACTCTGTAATTGGCTTGCTATCTGATTATCTGATTACATTACAGAGACAGAGAGCTCTCCTCTATGTGACTTTTAGTGGGGAAATGAATCAGGAAGTGGATGTTATCAGACGATGTTCTCCAGTCTAGGTCAACAGGAGGGTGACTGATCTGGCTGATCTGTAGAATGACAAAGTGAGCTTTGTCTTGGTGAAATGTCTGAATTCTTGGTAACAATGGAAAAGTCAAAGCCTATTGTCCTTGACTTAGAGACATGTTGTGTGTGTGTGTGTGTGTGTGTGTGTGTTCCTCTCCAGGTCATCACCCTGGAAGGCTGGGTAGAGATCATGTACTATGTAATGGATGCTCACTCCTTCTACAACTTCATCTACTTTATACTGCTCATCATCGTAAGTACACACACACACACACGCAATGCATGCACACACACAAACACACACACAATGCATTCCTCTCTCTCTCTCTCTCTCTCTCTCTCTTTCTCTCTTCCTCTCTCTCCGTCTCTCTCTCTCTTTCTCTCTCTCCCTCTCTGTCTCTCTCTTCCCCTCTCTCTCTCTCTCTCTCTCTCTCTCTCTCTCTCTCTCTCTCCCTCTCTTCCTCTCTCTCTCTCTCTCTCTCTCTCTCTCTCTCTCCCTCTCTCTATCTCTCTCTCTCTCTCTCTCTCACTCTTCTCTCTCTCTGTTTCTCTCTCTCTTCTCTCTCTCTTTCTCACTCTCTCGTTCCATACCAGAGATGCTATCGGGCACGGTAATAGAAAGGGATTATTATTGGATGCTCAGACCACCTGGGGATTAGGCTCGCATCCAGTCACCCACACACACACACACACACACACACTGCCTGTCTGGTGTGGTGTGGTGTCACGGTTGGAGAATGAAAGGGGGGTGGTTTATACTGGTTTACCGTTTGTACCCTGGCCACCCGTTGGCTCCAAGCTACAAACACCCATCACTCTCTCTCACTCTCTCTCCCCCTCTCTCTCCCTCTCTCTCTCTCTCTCTCTCTCTCTCTCTCTCTCTCTCTCTCTCTCCCTCTTAACTATAACTGTACACAATTTCCTTTCTCTCTCATAATGTCTCTTTTATTGAAATGGTTTCCTAAAATGCAAAGAGAGCCTTAACCCTTCTTTCACTCAACAGTGTTGTACAACGCATGAGAACCCGGGGATTATCGTGTCATAACTCCTGACTAAGGGCTGTTCTTAGGGCCTCTCTCTCTCTCTCTCATCATCAGCAACCGCTGAATAGCATAGCGCCGCAGTCAAATAATATTACTAAAAAATATTCATATTCATGAAATCACAAGTGCAATATTGCAAAACACAGCTTAGCCTTTTGTTAATCCACCTGTCGTCTCAGATTTTGAAATGATGCTTTACAGCGAAATCAATCCAAGCATTTGTGTAAATGTATCGATACCATAGCATAACATTATGTACACTAAGCATTAAGTAGCTAGGTCACCAATGTTCAGTTATGTTCAGAAATCCACAGGAAAGAGTGGTCACGACAACGCAGACGTGTATTCCAAATAATATCCATAATGTCCACAGAAACATGTCAAACGTTTTTTATAATCAATCCTCAAGTTGTTTTTAAGATATATATTTGATAATATATCAACCGAGTGTGTAGGTTTTTCAATAACAGCAGGAGAAACAATGGCGGCTTTACTCAGTTGCGCAAAACTCACTCTGAGAGCCCCCACCTACCCTCTTACGCAATGTGATCCTTCACGCTCATTTTTCAAAATAAAAGCCTGAAACTATGTCTAAAGACTGTTGACACCTTAGGGAAGCCATAGAAAAAGGAATCTGGTTGATATCCCTTTAAATGAAGGATAGGCATGCTGAGGAACCGAGAGGTTTCAAAATAAGAGACACTTCCTTATTGGATTTTCCTCAGGCTTTCGCCTGCAATATCAGTTCTGTCATTCATTCTAGTCATTCCACGTTGCTATGCTAAACACATGATTGGCATGGAGCTAGCTAGCTAGCTAGCAGAGGTTCAAGGGTAATGAGAGACAAGAACATCAATACATATTTATTTAATAAACCAACAACCAGCTGATGGTCAACTCAATATCATATAGTTATGTAGGATAGCTAAGCTAACGTTACTTCTCCAAGTCAATAATATAGTTATGCAGGATAGCTAGGCTAACGTTACTTCTCCAAGTCAATAATATAGTTATGTAGGATAGCTAAGCTAACGTTACTTCTCCAAGTCAATAATATAGTTATGTAGGATAGCTAAGCTAACGTTACTTCTCCAAGTCAATAATATAGTTATGTAGGATAGCTAAGCTAACGTTACTTCTCCAAGTCAATAATATAGTTATGTAGGATAGCTAGGCTAACGTTACTTCTCCAAGTCAATAATATAGTTATGTAGGATAGCTAAGCTAACGTTACTTCTCCAAGTCAATAATATAGTTATGTAGGATAGCTAGGCTAACGTTACTTCTCCTAGTCAATAATATAGTTATGTAGGATAGCTAAGCTAACGTTACTTCTCCAAGTCAATAATATAGTTATGTAGGATAGCTAAGCTAATGTTACTTCTCCAAGTCAATAATATAGTTATGTAGGATAGCTAAGCTAACGTTACTTCTCCAAGTCAATAATATAGTTATGTAGGATAGCTAAGCTAACGTTACTTCTCCAAGTCAATAATATAGTTATGTAGGATAGCTAAGCTAACGTTACTTCTCCAAGTCAATAATATAGTTATGTAGGATAGCTAGGCTAACGTTACTTCTCCAAGTCAATAATATAGTTATGTAGGATAGCTAAGCTAACGTTACTTCTCCAAGTCAATAATATAGTTATGTAGGATAGCTAGGCTAACGTTACTTCTCCTAGTCAATAATATAGTTATGTAGGATAGCTAGGCTAACGTTACTTCTCCAAGTCAATAATATAGTTATGTAGGATAGCTAAGCTAACGTTACTTCTCCAAGTCAATAATATAGTTATGTAGGATAGCTAAGCTAACGTTACTTATCCAAGTCAATAATATAGTTATGTAGGATAGCTAAGCTAACGTTACTTCTCCAAGTCAATAATATAGTTATGTAGGATAGCTAGGCTAACGTTACTTCTCCTTTGCTAGCGAACAAGCCCACCAAAGGCAAGCTAACACACAATCACATCGAGCAGCTGAAATTACAGCAAACTATGGAATTTTTGTTTGTTTTACCTTTGTTTCTATTGCCAATTCTTTGAATACATCCATTATAATGATGCTGATACATGAATTGGCCTGGATCAGAGAAGCTGTCAGGCTAGTCATGTCATGTGGCACAGTGGAGAGAAAAAAACTGCAACATGTTGCACAAATCTGATAGGCACATAGTTGTACTGTCCCAAACCAAATGCTTGGCTCGTAGCATGGGGACATATTGTCTTGACACTTTTTTCCCCGGGGGAGATTAAATTTACAAATTGACTGGCTGGGCTGTGGGACAGTAAATGCACATTTATACATTTAATGGAACTGTTAACAGGCATCACCGGAGAATGAGGGATTGTGGTGCTATAACTCCCTGCTACCAACCAATCAGCATCCAGAATCCAAACGACCCATTTTATAATATGGTAATACAGCATTTGCTAACCCTTCATTCACTTCACTCAACAGTCTTCATTCAGTACAGTAAAGTAGAATTGCGGGATTACTTTCTAGCATGCAACATTGTGCATACTGTATACACAGAGTATACAAAACCTTATGAACACCTGCTCTTTCCATGACGTAGACTGACCAGGTGAATCCTGGTGAAAGCTATGATCCCTTAATGATGTCACTTGTTAAATCCACTTCAATCAGTGTAGATGAAGGGGAGGAGACAGGTTAAAGAAGGATTGTTTAAGCCTTGAGACAATGGATTGTGTCTGTGTGCCATTCAGAGGATGAATGGACAAGACAAAACAATGGAACTGTCTTTGAACGGGGAATGGTAGTAGGTGCCAGGCGTACTGGGTTTGAGTCAGGAACTGCAACACTGCTGGGTTTTTCACTGTCAACAGTTTCCATATAAATGGAGGCGTTGAACACATCTCCTCTAAACAACATAAGTACAGCCTGTATGCTCAGCAGATGCTTTTGTCCTATAGGCATCCAATACCTTTTACACTGTTTCCCAACACGACAGTCTTTTCATAGCTTATCATGCAACACGATGCTCTCTCTTTCACACAAAGAAAGCTGTTTAATACATATCGAGTAGAAGTAGTTGGAATGATGCTTTCAGGGAGGTGAATGACACACCTCCTGTACATTTCCTGCAGCCTCTTTACAACATGTCTCAGTCTCAGAGTTATTACCAGCAGACGCTCTTGTCTTCACACTAATCTGTTGCGCAACACGTCTCCGTCTCAATAGGTTATTATGCCGAGGAGATGAGACGCTCTCGTTTTCACACCGAGACAGACAAGTACCCTTCCATTAAGGCTTTGTCTCCACTCCTACACTCTAATGGAGAGAGAAGGGAAATCAAATGAGACAGACTGCAGGAAAAGGTAGAGAGTGAAGGGGGGGGGGGGCAAAGAGAGAGGGAGTGGAATAAATCAGAGTAGATAGACAGCCAGATGGTGGTGGTGGTGGGGGGGGGGGGGGGGGGTACAATCACTGAAAGCAACAATCATCAACATACTGTCAAGTATCTGTACTATAAAATCACTGACGATCGCTACAGTGTGAAGTGGAAGCACAACAAGTGGATAAGGACAATCACATGGCTGTGAAAATCAGAAACACACACACACAGTAGGCCTATACAGTACACACCCACCAACATACGCATACAGTCGTATCCAAGGCTT
>NC_092159.1:11925778-11928278 GCF_045791955.1 Oncorhynchus clarkii lewisi
TGTAGTCTGCTATTTATGATACTGCAGAGGATTTTCCCCAAGTTGCTGTTAACGCAAATTCCTCTAATTATTTGGGTCAAATTTGTCTCCATTTTTATAGATTGGTGTGATCAATCCCTGGTTCCAAATATCTGGGGAAATACCTGCAGTGGGGATAATGTTGAAGAGTTTGAGTATAGCCAATTTGAATTTGTGGTCTGTATATTTGTCATTTCATTTAAAATACCATCAGCGCCACAGGCCTTTTTTGGTTGGAGAGTGCATCGTTTTTCCAATAATTCTTCTTCTGTAATTGGGGTATCCACAGGATTCTGATAGTCTTCGACTGCTGATTCAAGGATTTGTCATGTTTCTTGTATATCTTTTTGTTCTGGGCTCTTTGTTATATTGCTGTAGAAGTTTCCAAAGTGATTTCTCCACATATCCCCATTTTGGAGAGACAATTCCTCATGATGAGGTTTGTTTAATTTATTCCAATTCTCCCACAAGGGGTTTGATTCTATGGATTCCTCAATTCCATCCAGCTGATTTCTAATGTGCTGTTGCTTTTTTGTTCTCTGGGTGTGTTTGTATTTTTGTTGTCTGGTTCTCTATGTTTTTGATTAGATATATTTCTCAATTACTTTCTTAGATTTTTTGCAATCATTATCAAACCATTTCTCATTATCTCTTATTTCTCTTATGCTTCTTTAGATTAGCCAAGGAGGCTAATTTGTCAAATATAAAGTTTATGTTCCAAACAGCCTAATGTACACCTTCATTGCTGAAGGAGAAAGTTAAGGCTAAAAAGCTCCCTTCGGATACGCTGTGATTTTACTGTGGTCTGAGAGAGGTGTTAGTAGGCTGAGTGTGAAGGCTCTGAGAGACTCTGGGTTGAGGTCGGTGAGGAAGTAGTCTACAGTGCTGCTGCCAAGGGATGAGCTGTAGGTGTACCTACCAAAAGAGTCCCCTCTCAGCCTGCCATTGACTATGTACAGACGGAGTGTTCGACAGAGCTTCACGAGCTGTACTCCATGTTTTGTTTTTCACCTTGTTATAGTTGTTTCTGTGGGGGTATGTGGGGAGGGAAACGTTGTTGCTTCCTGGTAGATGTTTGTCCCCGTGACTGTTAATAGTGTCTTGTTCTTCTGCTGTTCTAGCATTCAGGTCTCCACAGACCAGTATGTTGCCTTGGGCCTGAAAGTGACTAATCTCCCCCTCTAGAATGGAGAAACTCTCTTCATTGAAGTAGGGTGACTCTGAGGGGGGAACGCATGTGGCACAGAGGACCTTCTCTCTCTCTCTCTTCCAACACTCTAAAGAATGGCAACAGAGCGTTTCTCTGTGATGTCTCTTTAGGCTTTCTAAGATTAAAAGGTCATCTTTCTCATCTTTTATTTATCCAGGATGGCAACAGCTTTTTGTATTTAGTATTCTCTAAGTCTTCCTACTGTAGTCGTCCAACTTCTCAAACGTGCTCTGTTCCCTCTTCTCCTAACACAGCTATCTAACCTATCTAAAACAATCACACATCCTGTTCCCTCTTCTTCTAACAAAGCTATCTAACCTATGTAAAACAATCAAACATCCCTGTTCCCTCTTCTTCTAACACAGCTATCTAACCTATCTAAAACAATCACACATCCTGTTCCCTCTTCTTCTAGCACAGCTATCTAACCTATCTAAAACAATCACACATCCTGTTCCCTCTTCTTCTAACACGGCTATCTAACCTATCTAAAACAATCACACATCCTGTTCCCTCTTCTTCTAACACAGCTATCTAACCTATCTAAAACAATCACACATCCTGTTCCATCTTCTTCTAACACAGCTATCTAACCTATCTAAAACAATCACACATCCTGTTCCCTCTTCTCCTAACACAGCTATCTAACCTATCTAAAACAATCACACATCCTGTTCCCTCTTCTTCTAACACAGCTATCTAACCTATCTAAAACAATCACACATCCTGTTCCCTCTTCTTCTAACAAAGCTATCTAACCTATCTAAAACAATCACACATCCTGTTCCCTCTTCTTCTAACACAGCTATCTAACCTATCTAAAACAATCACACATCCTGTTCCCTCTTCTTCTAGCACAGCTATCTAACCTATCTAAAGCAATCACACATCCTGTTCCCTCTTCTTCTAACACAGCTATCTAACCTATCTAAAACAATCACACATCCTGTTCCCTCTTCTTCTAACACGGCTATCTAACCTATCTAAAACAATCACACATCCTGTTCCCTCTTCTTCTAACACGGATATCTAACCTATCTAAAACAATCACACATCCTGTTCCCTCTTCTTCTAACACGGCTATCTAACCTATCTAAAACAATCACACATCCTGTTCCCTCTTCTTCTAACACGGCTATCTAACCTATCTAAAACAATCACACGTCCTGTCCCCTCTTCTTCTAACACAGGTATCTAACCTATCTAAAACAATCACACATCCTGTTCCCTCTTCTTCTAACACAGCTATCTAACCTATCTAAAACAATCACA